>NC_091124.1:11550000-11742500 GCF_040183065.1 Periplaneta americana | reverse complement strand
AATCTCTGTTTCTCTCTCAAAGTGAGAGTCCAAGTTTCACAACCATACAGAACAACCGGTAATATAACTGTTTTATAATATTATTATATTAAATAGGTAATTTATGCAACGTGGAAGTGGAATTGAATGCAAGAAACACGTATCGAAAACTGTAGTAGGCCTAACTATTATGCAATTGAAATTCAACACGTAATTTTAGAAACTTTCCTAATTTTTCCGGCTTTGCACACTAGCACGCGTTATGGCCACAAAATGTGGGCCTTCTGTAAGGAGGCGGGTAACTCTGTACATCACATCGGCATGCTCCCTCAGAATTATATACTATAAAGTGCTGCTCCACAGGTGAAAAGCTCTCCGTTTGACACGTCATTTATTATACGTTCTGGGCTGAGTGTAAGCGATAGGTTAAGGATGACAAGTGGATCCTAAATAGATTAGAGAGATTCAAGGGATCGCCACCACACCCAAGCGAAGTGACTGAGAAAATCTGTGATCAATTGCAGATAATAATGACGGCTTAGAAATCCGATCCATAGCGCTGCAGACACTCTATTAGGCAGTGGGTTCGTCCTGACTGTCACGGTCATTGATCATCTTAATGGCTCTTCCCTGTATAATGTGAAGCGTTCTTTGCATAATGAAGATTATTATAACGCGATCCCGGCGGAATAACTACACATCCTGTACCTTCCTGAAGCTTCCCAAAGAGAACTCAAAATTTATGGTTTTAATTGCGAACTTTCCAGAGAGAGTGAGAGGGATAATGACGATTAATTTACTTTACCTGAACCACCCATTGCTCAACTCGGCTCGAGGGCAAGAAGCCTTAAATCCAAAGTATAGGTCCCATTATATTAAAAGTACAGTCACGGCCAAAGTATATCCTCGTTCTATGTTATCCAAGTATGGGGTTATTCAAAAGTCAGGACACATTCTTGCAAATAGGACTGGCAAAAAATTTTGAAAGGCATTTAATGCACAAAAAATGGGGTTTACAGTATTTACGTACACACGACTAAGAAAGAATATCATCGAAATGATAGCCGTCCAAATCTTGGATTTAAAATATCGGCATCATAATCAATTCAAATGAACAAAAAAGAAAATGTAAATTAATGTTATTGAATATTATAAAGATAAATAGAGATGGTGATTGATGATTTTCAATGAAGATTTTAAAATGATTGATGCAATTGTCTGAAGAGTCTTATCAGGAACCTTTAATTTTCTGAGGATCTCCAATGTAAATTTGGAAATTTTTCCTCGCGCACCACACATAAGTCCAATGACACTGTCACTAATCTTAACATTGTCTCTTTTTACACTCAGTTGTTACTAGTTTTATTATTACTAACTTTATTTATTATCATCTTTATGTGACCTTTTTTCTATATATTTTGTCTACAAAGTCTGTATATTTATGTATGTTTCTATCTACTCTTCTTAAGAATGTGATCTTAGTGCAAGAATTTTAAATTTTATTTTAGAAACAGTAAAGAATTCTATTTTTGTGAATTACCGGTATGTATAATCTGTGTAAACAGAATCTTAACTTTTAATTCAGAAAAAATAGGTATGTTTGGTGAATAATGTAAAATTCTATGTAAAATTGTAGGCCTATGTCATTTTCAATTATTTCTATCAAAACGGAACTGTCCCCGAACACCACCTTTGCTCTTTCGGTGTACTTTCATGTAGCGGTTTTTATGTATATGTTACTTACTTACTTACTTACTGGCTTTTAAGGAACCCGAAGGTTCATTACCGCCCTCACATAAGCCCGCCATTGGTCCCTATCCTGAGCAAGATTAATCCATTCTCTATCATCATATCCCACCTCCCTCAAATCCATTTTAATATTAATCTTCCCATCTACGTCTCGGCCTCCCTAAAGGTCTTTTTCCCTCCGGCCTCCCAACTAACACTCTATATGCATTTCTGGATTCGCCTATACGTGCTACATGCCCTGCCAATTTCAAACGTCTGAATTTAATATTCCCAATTATGTGAAGTGAAGAATAAAATGCATGCAGTTCTACGTTGTGTAACTTTCTCCAGTCTCCTGTAACTTCATCCCAATAATTTGCTTAGCACCTTATTCTTGAACATCCTTAGCCTCTTTTCCTCTCTCAAAGTGATAGTCCAAGTTTCACAACCATACAGAACAACCGGTAATATAACTGTTTTATAAATTCTAACTTTCAGGTTTTTTAGAGAGCAGACTGGATGACAAAAGCTTCTCAACCGAATAACAGGCTTTTTCCATATTTATTCTGTATTTTAATTTCCTCCCGAGTGTCATTTATATTTGTTACTGTTGCTCCAAGATATTTGAACTTCTCCACCTCTTCAAAAGAAAAATTTCCAATTTTTATATTTCCATTTCGTACAATATTCTCGTCACGAGACATAATCATATACTTTGTCTTTTCGGGATTTACTTCCAAACCTATCTCTTTACTTGATTCCAGTAAAATTTCCGTTTTTCCCTAATCGTTTTTGGATTTTCTCCTAACATATTCACGTCATCCGCATAGACAAGCAGCAGATGTAACCCGTTCAATTCCAAACCCTCTCTGTTATCCTGGACTTTCCTAATGGCATACTCTAGAGCAAAGTTAAAAATTAAAGGTGATAGTGCATATCCTTGCTTTAGCCCAAAGTGAATTGGAAACGCATCTGACAGAAACTGACCTGTATATATTATTATTAAATAAATCTATATCTAAATCATTTTGTTCTTCAATCATAACATTTTCACTTCTACATTCTGAGCATCATTCGGAAGTAAAACGTAACTCTTTACTGGGATTAAGTTAATTCTTTCGCATTCGAACAACACTCTGTGAAACAAACTTTATTCGTGTATTCTTTTTCTGATGCGGCCCACTGGTTTAAAGCCAATGGTTTTAAACTTAACTGTGATAAAACTAAACGATTATTGTTCACCTTAAAGAGCGTACCTAACGAATTGGTGTTTGAAGTAAAACTTCTTGTAATAATTCTGGATTCGAAGAAGTCCTGAGTAGGCCATAATATATCCTCTTTTTGTAATAGACTTTCCCGTGTACTGTGTTTATTACGTTATCTTAAAAACAGTGTGTCGATAGAGTATCTTATTCAATCATTATATTATGTTTTCTTTCATAATATCTTGTCCTATGGTATCCATATTTGGGGCAATGGAAAGAACGTGGGCAAAATACTTATCCTGCAGAAAAAGCCCTAAGAATTATGACTTGCTGATCTTATAATGTGCACTGTCGACGCTTGTTTCAGAATCTTAAAATACTTACTGTTATTAATCAATATATATATATATATATATATATATATATATATATAGTCAGCCTACGTAGCGCAGTTTGCATAGCACTGATCTTCTGTTCTCGAGGTCGCGGGTTCGACCCCAGCCCAGGTCGATGGCATTTAATTGTGCTTAAATACGAAAAGGCTCATGGAACATAAATATATTGTAAGTTCACAGGGCTAACGGCTTCGAAGCTGGGTACCTGGTTCAAATGAAGTGCACTGGTAGCAATCTAAAACATGGGGGCATGAGATAGTTACTCTGCCTGCCATTAAAAATTCACTTCACTAAATCCCCAAGGTAAAAAAAAAAGGGCTCATGTCAATAGATTTACTGGCATGCAAAAAAACTCCTGCGGGATAAAATTCCGGCACACCGGCGACGCTGATAGGTCTATAACCTCGGAAGTTGCGAGCGTCGTTAAATAAACCACACACACACACACACACACACATATATACACACACACACACACACACACACACACAGAGTGATTCATGGAGATTGTACAATACTCTAGGATGTGATTTCTCACATCATTCTGATGAAAAAAATTCATATATACATGTCTCCGTTTATGAATAGTTTCGGATAAAATCACGTTTCTTTCTTCCGTAACGTAACACGGATCCTTGTGAACCCCCCCTCCCCCCCTCTCTCTCTCTCTTTCTGGACGTCTAGAGCTGTATGTGTTACAGTACAGCTGATAGGAGCGACACAAAATCTCGTACATCAGGGTCACGGTTAGAGATAACTCAACATCGGTACAACGTGAACGTAGCTATTATACCTAGCAACCGAGCAACGGCAGTTAGGGAATGCAGCGCGCCCAGTTCACACTCGGGCGGCTACGTGTATTTGTGCAGAAGGTGGGGTCTTTGAAAACAGATTTTAATACAGATTTTTCAGGTGAGTAATAACGTGCATGTTCTTTAAAGAATTTATAATACACCCAGTACCATTGTTGTATATAATTTAAATGCTTAAATCTTCATAATATCTACATTTATGTTTAACACTTAGGAGGGCGTAAATCACTCAATTTAAAAAATATGACATAACTTTATATGAACTTTTTTAATCAGAATGACGCTAGAAATCACATCCTAGATTATTGCACAATCTTCGTGAATCACTACAAATACGAATTTAAAGGACATTGATTTACAATATCACCAATACAATTACTGTACCAGGTATAACCATTCAATAGTCATTGCTAATGCAAAGTTGACTAACGGTAAACAATGGTTCAATATTATTGCAATGTATAGGCCTACTGTATGTTTAAAAATTTCCGAGTGATGCTTATTCCACTATCTTAAAGAGAAGCAAATCCGTTTTTAAAAAAATTACTTATTGCCAATTAGGGTTACCAACCGTCCGGAATTTTTCCGGATTGTCAGGAAATCATTCCTCTATGCAGGAAAAAAAATTAAATTGTTTTCAGGGTGCTTAAAGTCCGGAATTTTGTTCATTGCAATATTATATTCTGAAATTTAATATTGATATTAATTCATTATTCCTTCGAAGAGATGGAAAAATTCAAATATCTTGGAGCAACAGTAACAAATATAAATGACACTCGGGAGGAAATTAAACGCAGAATAAATATGGGAAATGCGTGTTATTATTCGGTTCAGAAGCTCTTATCATCCAGTCTGCTGTCCAAAAATCTGAAAGTTAGAATTTATAAAACAGTTATATTACCGGTTCTTCTGTATGGTTGTGAAACTTGGACTCTCACTCTGAGAGAGGAACATAGGTTCAGGGTGTTTGAGAATAAGGTGCTTAGGAAAATATTTGGGGCTAAGAGGGATGAAGTTACAGGAGAATGGAGAAAGTTACACAACACAGAACTGCACGCATTGTATTCTTCACCTGACACAATTAGGAACATTAAATCCAGACGTTTGAGATGGGCAGGGCATGTAGCACGTATGGGCGAATCCAGAAATGCATATAGAGTGTTAGTTGGGAGACCGGAGGGAAAAAGACCTTTAGGGAGGCCGAGACGTAGATGGGAGGATAATATTAAAATGGATTTGAGGGAGGTTGGGTATGATGATAGAGACTGGATTAATCTTGCACAGGATAGGGACCGCTGGCGGGCTTATGTGAGGGCGGCAATGAACCTTCGGGTTCCTTAAAAGCCATTTGTAAGTAAGTAAGAGATCCGACGTAGTTTGCAATGGCTACCAAAGACATTTTATAATTATACAATATACTTTTTGATGAATAGAAACAGTATGTAAGTTTGTAAGTATTATAAGTTCTTTAGATAGAACACAGAAGCGAGTTCGTGGCGCTCATTGGTGATATGGCTTGGTAGTAAATCAGCATTTGAATAACCTGAGTGATTCTGATGTGCATCTCTTTTAGAAGGAAGAACTGAATGTGTATCAGAGGGGCATTGACTATTTGCAAAAATGGTTTGATTACTATTCTTCACTTCTTAAGAAAATTACTTTTCTAAGCCATAATGATATTTCCACATTCAGTGTCCTTACTGAAATTGTGAATATAATGCATGTTAATATAGAACTGGACTTTGAAAATGGTGAAGCTGAACACATACATGTTCTTCCAGTTAGCAATGCTCATGTTGACCGAGGTTTTTTAAAAAATAAATAATCTCTGAACTGACGAGAGGAACCGGATGAGGCCAGAACTTGAAAAATCAGAACTCTTACTAAAGACGAACTTTAATATATCATGTAGAGATTTTTTTTTATTTTATTTCAACAAAGAACTAATAAACAAAAACAAAGGAAGCAACAAGTATTCTTCCAAACAATTTTAATTTAGTGAATGTAGAGATATACTTATCAAACCCTGTACTTTTCAATGTGTACAGACTTATGGCATGTTCTTTAATATAGGACTACACCGTTACAACCAAATAATAACACAAAGGCAATTCTAATTGATTAATTGAGCGTCAAAATACAAGTATATTTACATTGAAATTTATTACAAGTTTATGTGCTTTTTTATTTATTTATTTTTTTTTTTTAATGTGTCCTGAATTTCCGTCCTCTAGAGTTGGCAACCTTATTGCCAATCCTTTTTACAATATTAATGAGTTCTTTAACTCAACACTCAACATTGTATTTTAATATATTTTATTTGGTATGCATTGATTGTGATTTTTTCTATAACTCAAGTAAACTGTAGTTGCTTGACAATAAAACTGATTGATTAATTGATTGATTGATTGATTGTGGATATATTATTTTAAGGCATAAATAAATAAATAAATAAATAAATAAATAAATAAATAAATAAATAAATAAATAAATAAATAAATAAATAAACAAATAAGTAAATAAATAAATAAATAAATAAACTGTAACTTCCGTAAAACGAAATTTTCTATCTCTTATCTCGAGGTAATTCTAATTTCCCGATGATATCGTATATAATTTAGGCCTATGTGTAAAAATTTCTTCTACAATTCGAAATTCTGTTACTCGATTTTATCGAAATATATTTCATGCCCAGGCGTAAAACATTTATATTTAACTCAAAGTTCCGAGAAATCATTAAAAAAAATGTAGAAAAGAACAAACGGAGATAAAAACATATACGAAAGCTCTTGTTGCTATTATGTTTTTATTAACATTATTTTTATATAAATGAAGATATTAGGCTTTCTTGATTGTACATGCAAAACAATACATACACTGAATATTGTATTATCCAGTAAAATATTCATTTCATTCCGTACATCTACCACAATAATTATATTCATGAATGAAATGCCTTGAAGCATATACTGTGCAAAGCAACTTCGCATTTTCCACGATTGTTGGTTGTTGACTTGTACAAAGCATATCGTGTTCGTTTATTTTGCACGTACGTCAGAAAAGTGGCCACTGTTGTTGTACCGCACCTTGAGTAATACTGCTGGATACTGTAGTGTCTGGCTCTAGGCGTTCCATACATTTGCAGTAAAGCTAAAGCAATGGAACGTCGAAATTCCAATAAGTCCATGAAATCTTGGCCAGTACCTTTCGCAGAATCTCTGTGAAGAAGCCAGGCATTTTGTATCGCAACGTCAGTTCCCCAAATAAATGGACATTATAACAACAACAACAACAACAATAATAATAATAATAATAATAATAATAATAATAATAATAATAATAATAATAATAAGCTACCGGCGTGGCTCAGTCGGTTAAGACGCTTGCCTGCCGGTCTGAAGTTGCGCTCGGGTGCGCGTTCGGTCCCCGCTTAGGCTGATTAACTGGTTGGTTTTTTCCGAGGTTTTCCCCAACCATAAGGTGAATGCTAGGTAATCTATGGCGAATCCTCGGCCTCATCTCGCCAAATACCATCTCGCTATCACCAATTTCATCGACGCTAAATAACCTAGTAGTTGATACAGCGTCGTTAAATAGCCAACTAATAATAATAATAATAATAATAATAATAATAATAATAATAATAATAATAAAACTTTATTGCCCATTAAACATACGCCTAAATGCAAGAGACCTTCTCATAACAACCACAGAAATAACATATTACATATTACAATATTCATAAAAATCTTTCGAGAGAACCCTTAAATTGATATTCCACTTAATTGTATCAAGTATACAGATTTATACCGATTATTAGCAAGTTCCTACCCTGTTCAACATCTACTTGGAGGATTTAGTGAAGAACTGTTTTCAGAACATGGGAAGGGTGATAGTATGAGGAAGAAGAATTAAGTGCATAAGATTTGCTGATGATATGGCGTTGTTAGCAGAAGAGAAGACGATACTAAGGGATATGCTACTGGAGCTAAATGACAGCTGGAGCAGTATGGAATGAAGATAAATGCAACCAAGACGAAGACAATGGTTGTCGGAAGAAAAATAAAGAAGATAAACATGCGAATACTAAATGAGGCTGTAAAGCAAGTGGACAGCTTCAAATACTTGGGGTGTACTATAAGCAGTAACATGAGCTGCAGCCAGGAAGTCAAAAGAAGGATAGCAATGGCAAAGGAAGCTTTTAATACAAAAAGGAGTATCTCCTACGGACCTCTAGAAAAAGAACTAAAGATGAGACTAGCTGAAGTGCTTTGTGTGAAGTGTGGCACTGTATGGGGCAGAAACATGGACATTATGACGAAGTGAATAGAAGCGACTAGAAGCATTTGGAATGTGGAATGGAGAAGAGTGGAACGTGTGAAATGGAAAGACATAATAGAAACGTAGCTGTATTTTGTAAAGAGTGTGTCAGAAAAGAATGATGCTGAAACTCCTCAGAAAGAGAAAAAGGAATTGGTTGGGTCACTGGCTGAGAAGAAACTGCCTACTGAAGAATGAACTGGAAGGAATGGTGAACGGGAGAGGAGTTCGGGGCAGAAGAAGATATCAGATGATAGACGACATTAAGATATATGGATCATGTGCGGAGACCAAGAGGAAGGCAGAAAATAGGAGATATTGCAGAATGCTAGGTTTTCAGTGAAAGAACTGTCCTTGGGCAGAATACTATGTATGTATATGTATTAGAAAGCTGTTTTTGTTAGTCTAGAAGTGGGAGTCACTATATTAGATCTCTTTTTAAATATTATGATCATACACATCTGATTTACTCATAATAAGTAAGTTTATTAAGATGAAAATTATTTATATGCTCCTAAATTAAACATAGATATGAGATTTTAAATTGAAAGATCCTTAGATTTATTGCCTACATGGGGCAGTAGGTTAGACGAAGTTATAATTCTCGTAGCCTATTTCCCTTTAACAATTTGACGCTGGTCCTTTCTGTTAGTGTCACGCATTGTCATTAAAACTCTTGATTAGAGAGGTCTGAAACCGTCTATATCTCATTTGGAAGTATATCTACTTCCACTTTTGACATTTGTATATGACTGTCATTTCGGAATTATCATTTCATCTGCACAGAATCAGATCGTTATTGGAACATGAATTGTTGTAAGAAGCACGTTTTTCTTTTTTTCAGAGTAGTTTAGGCTACAACTTTCAGAGGGCATTTGGCAATCCTGTCGCTTATTATGGTTTCTGTTATGCCGATAGTAACGTTTATAGATACAAAAAAAGTACTTTTATTCCAATGTAATATTTATCAGAAAAATATGTTGGAGAAAAAAAATTTCCAGTACTATCTCTGGGAAGACAATCTGTGAATTTGAAGAGAAGAGCAACATGTTTGTCTTTATATGGGTTCTGTGGTCTTTTAGCTTCTTGATAAACTTCCAAATCTAATAGGTAGCCAAGTTTTTTGATTCAAATACCAAACCTTACAGCCGAAACGGATTGGTTTCCTATTTTATTTGTAATATACACCGTGTCCGGGATAGAAGTATCAAGAAATAATTGTTCACTATTTATTAACAGAAGGGTATTTTATTGTTATATGTTTGGCACATGATGTAGAAACTCTCCAAGATTTTATTTTTATAACAAAAATGCTAAAAAATCTGTACAACAAAGCGAGAAAATGTTATCACTGCGATTTATGTCACGAACTGCTAACAGATGACATTAATCATTCCAATTGAACTCTAAAAGTGAAGTGTGTGCTTTGGCTTTCTGAATTTAAATCTGTTAACCAGAGTTCGACGCCGATTTCGTCTAGAATTCAACGTGGATTCACGTACTTCGAAATCAATTTTGCAGTGAGATAGAGCTCTTAAAGAGAAAGGATTCTTGATTCCACAAATAGACAAACATCCCAAGAAAAAAAATAACTGAAGAAACTGCATAAACGACGATAGAAGTTCGTTTGTTATATCTTTGGTTCTGACTTATTCCGTGGTTAGAAAGTTCGTTTAAATTACACGACCAGAAAATTCTAGGTCAGATATCTTTAAAAGCTAGTGTACAAAACTTCGAGTCAAGTTTCTAAATCCAGTTCCGTCACTCTTCGATGTGTACTATGCAATTTATTTACCTCATAATTATTAAATTAATATACATATTTTAGGCAAAAGTTTGGGTAAAAAGATAACTGGAAGGCCATGAGAAAATCCAGACTTTATATTGTTACCGCGACACTATTTACGTTAAATTTTCCACAGCGCCAGTTCAGGTGTATATTATATAGGATTCTTGCGTGTCTAATCTACAACATGAGACTCCCAGTTTTACTTCTCTCACGAAGGCATCCATGTTTTTAAAACTAATTGCTTTCAGTCAGGATTGAACTCGCAAACCTCTAATTCCACAACAAGCATAGTAACAATTAAAACAACAAAAACGCCTAGTCCTTGAGCCATATCTAACAATACCAAAGATCTAACATCCGGTGTCTTTACGTTATACAAGATAACATTTACCTAACTTGTTTATCCAGAGGACCACAAAGACCTCTGAGAGGACGAACAGTAATGGCGCACTATTTCAGTGTGACAGTGTCGCAATATAGTACGTGCAATGAACCACTCTGACTTGCAAAAAATGAACTAACTACGTTGCAAATTCCGAGTGCAGTGATGGAAGTTATGATACCGTGGTCATATTTATATGAATGTTTATTATTTACGGTGGGTGAGGTGAATTAAACGAACGCAACCCACGATCGAATGACAATATTGCTCTGCACAAAATGGGGTGAACAATCCTACAACTGTTCATATCACATTTTTAAGACTGCGTCGATACACAACAGTTCATTAATTTTAATTTTAATGCTACAGATATAGAACTATAATAAACAGCGCCATCAAAATGACACTGGGGCTAGTATAAAAAATATTTATTCATGAACCTAGCACCTTCATTCAATTTGATATGAAACTAGGGGGGCTCCGAATCTGTTCTTGAAGTACCAGCAACGAAAAAAACTCACGCCACCGTCCGAAATTGAACCAGTTTCTCTAGTAACTGAACTAGCGACAGTCCTTACAATATGAAGTAGGATCTAAATATTGTACTTAGCAATCGCCCAAAATCACTATCTTTGAAACCTGCTTTAAGAGATTCCTTATTTGAAACAATAGTCTACTGGTGTTAAGGGCGGTATGAAAGGTCTATCCTACTAATGATAAATTTACCAAATTCATTTGCCATTTTCTGTGGAACTATTCAAGAATATGTAATGAAAATTCACTTATATTTTTTCTCTTCAAGATATCTTTATTTCAAAGTAAGGTATAATACCGTCGTTGTTCCTGCAATATCTCCTATGTACAAAATATGAAATTTTTCAGTAGAAAGAGAAAACAAATTTACTCATCCTATGGCAGCCGTACATAGGAGACTGTGAATTCTTACATTTTCGAAACAAAGAAATATAATTACATATAGGAGATTTCATTATTTGCTGTATTTAAGTTATTTACTAGAGGAAAAATCTGAAAATCGATAAATATGTCACATAGGAGTTATTGCAGGAAGAACGACGATATATTTTTATTTTGAAGTAACTTATTTTTTATCTACCTTCAATTTTTATTTTTACAGTAACATATTTTGTCCTAACTACATCGCAATAGATCCAGATTACCAAAATAACGTTATGAATGAGCGAAAGAATTTTCATGGTTGTATTTTAAG
Organism: Periplaneta americana; assembly: GCF_040183065.1. Classification (NCBI taxonomy): domain Eukaryota; kingdom Metazoa; phylum Arthropoda; class Insecta; order Blattodea; family Blattidae; genus Periplaneta; species Periplaneta americana. The sequence continues at coordinate 11,730,662 of NC_091124.1, read as the reverse complement.
CAGTTGGTAAGAAAATGTGAAGGTCGTGCAAGAAGGTAGAATTTTTTTAGCAATCGCATTAAAAAATATGTTGTTTTACAAAAGTAAAAATGTTCATGAGTTGTTTCCGTCTTAAAAATAAAAAACATAGGAACAGATATTGCCAACGGGAAAAGTGTAGTTTTCACTATAATTAAAGACAAACCTCCGCCTTCTAGAGGGAATAGTTCCTGAGTTACTGAAATTTCACTGAACAAGTGCTCAAGAAAAAAAGGTTCGTCCAGTAACACTACTAAAATTATTAAAATACTAATAATCAACTAATATTAATGGAACATATATCTAATTAAGTAGAAAATTCCAAATATTAATATCATAAAAAATTACAATTTTCACCAACACCACCTTTCATACTTACTTACTTACTTTCAAATGGCTTTTACAAAACTCGAAGTTTCATTGCCGTACTCACATAAGCCCGTCATCGGTCCCTATCCTGAGCAAGATTAACCCAGTCCCTACACCCCGGCTTCCCCAAAGGACTTTTCCCCTGTCCTCCAACTAACACTCTATATGCATCTCTGGATTGACCCATACGTGCTACGTGCCCTGTCCATCTCAAACGTCAGGATTTTATGTTAGGTGAAGAATACAATACGTGCAGTTCTGTGTTGTGTAACTTTTTCCATTCTCCTGCAACTTCATCCCTCTTAGCCCCAAATATTTTCCTATGCTCCTCATTTATTCTCGAACACCCTTAACCATACACAAAAACCGGTAATATAACTGTTTTATAAATTCTAACTTTCAGTGCTTTTGAAAGAAGACTACATTACAAAAGTTTCTCAACCGAATAATAGCAGGTAATTCCCATATTTATTCAGCATTTAATTTTCTCTCGAATATAATTTTTTCAATTATATAAAGTCGTGAAATAATATGAATTTATGAAACGTATATTGTATAGACATTGTAGAAATAAGGCACAAAAATCTGACATCTAAATCATTATGAAGAAGAGTTTAATTTCTTTATAAATGTACTAATTTATTTAAACAGGTATTACTTGTTGCTTGAAAACCTTTATTTTTTAACCTTTCATATAACTTAACCTCAGTAATGAGAATTTAGTACTAGGCACACGTTTTAATGTTCGCATACCGACTTCTCGAGTGTATAACATCACGAAGCAGTTAAAAAGGCATTAAATTGAAATTAACTAACCTCCTTGTTACAAGCTCCACAGAAAACAATTCTCCCATCCGTTGTTGAGTATGGGAATACCGATTAATAAAGATGAATTCGTACTTCCTATTTTTCGCATTGCACTTTCACAATAATGTGGTATTAGCTGCGTTAAAAAATTAAAAAAAAATGTTTTTGACGGTTATGACTGGTATAAGCCCTATGGTCATAATAATGCAGATATATGAATAATTTTGGTAGGGCATGTTTTAGTATCTACGAGCAGTGAGTGGCTAAAATTTCAATTCAACGTGTGCTATAATAAGTGAATAGAGTGCACCTAATCACAAGATTGTAGCGAGTTTATAAAAAAAATTGTTTAAATTCAAAAATTATTTTAAGGAGAAATATTTAAGGCTCATTCACAATGAAAATAAAACATAACCGTAACATAAAAACAGAAGTTTGCGATCAGGTTACCAAATGGGATCATACGCAATGATTCACATAAACACTGACATTAACACTACCGTTAGACGTTAACATGAAAGTTTGCGAACGCCAAACTTTCATGCTTATGCTTACGTGATTTGCAAACAGAACACAATCGTGGAGCGCCGAAGTATGTGACAGAATATGAGGAAATGGCGTCGTTGTTATGTTTCCATGGTTACAAAGTATCTTTGCGGTTATGTTTATATTCCTATCGTGAATGATGATATGACTTCTTGATTTTACCGTAACGTTTACATTTTTAAGTTAACGCTTATGTTATGTTTAATTTTCATTGTGAATGAGCCTTTACTCTAGAGCAGTGATGTCAAAGCAAGCGCATTTTTCTGACCTTGACGTCATGCGCGGGCAGCAAGCGCTAAGTATGGAAAGAAGAAGGGTTGTGTATATGAATAAGCAACATGTTGGATTAAGAAAACAGTGGTGCACAAACTTCAAACGGCACGTGAAATTTTATGTCGTTATTTTTATATGGCTTCTTTCTGTTTGATATTATCTATATTGTCTGTAAAACAAAAGTACTAACACTGATTTCTTAATATTGCACTTGTGTTTTAAATCTTAATAACATAATAGAGAGTTAAGAAGGAATATTCACTTAAATTCCATAGTAGTATAATATTATACTGTATTAACTTCCTATCGTCAGAATATTAAATTATTTCTCGAAATCTGCTGAAGCTATAGAGCAGACATCTTTACAACACATGGGCAAGTATATTTTGCTTATGATGTAACAATAGCTGCTTTGTTAATTCATTTCCTTACAAACAATTTCCATGCGAATATTTTCAAAATTTTCTTCAGTAATACGTATATACGGTATATTAGATTTACGAAAATATTCTGTAAGGCTACTAAATAAATAGGCCTATACCTGAAAATTTCACTTTTCTATACGAAAAGTTGAGAAAATATTTCTTTTGAATAAAAAAAATTAAACTTGTGAAAAATGAGCATTAAAATTAAAACTTACATTCTTATAATCCACTTATACTTCTCAGGGAAATCTAAAAATTAATATGGATACAGTTTTAATAAGTTCTCTTCCCTTTATCTATTGAATCAGTGCTGGCCATCCCTGAATATAGCTCGACCAAGCGACATATACTACCTCTTTCGTCTGTCTCTTTCTTTTCCGTTGTAAAGCGCTCAGGCTCTCCTGAGCTCTAAAGCGTGCGCTTGCTCCTATGGGCATCAATTGACATGCCTGCTCTAGAGAAACCATTCTTTTAAAACTTAATGTGTATACATACATCATTAAAAAAAAAGAGCTCTGATAAATAGTATTATACTTATGACTACTTGAAGATAGGGTATATTTACCATTATTTTGCACGCGATAACTACCAACTTCCTTTAAATAATCTTGTTGTATCGTGTTACACAACCAGTCTGTTTTTCTGAGCAACGTATGGACTCCAATACCAAGGACGACAAGAAAAAGAGAACATAACAATTATCCAACAGATAATTATCTTATTATCTGTTGGATATTCTTTTCCTTTTCTTCCCTGAAGGAGCCGATACGTAGCCCTGTATCCATGCATAAAAAATACATACACCAGTACCTATGTTGAACATAGTGAAAGTCTTAGACCATATTTTTTCAACGATTTATTTCAGTGTCGAAAGAAAGTAAAAAGTAGTTAATAAAACAATTTTACAGATATCACCGCTAGCACTATTAGTCAGCAATGTAAGCTTTGATGTGAAGACATCCTTTGCTGTTGCAATATGAAGACCGGTGGTTTTGGTTCTGTTAATCGATAGATTAATCGAGTTTTGATCGAGTTGAAAAAATGTTTTAATATACCGTAATACACAATTATTGTTAAATTTAACTTGTGTTAGGTGATTAGCATAAGTATTAAATGTTGTATATCTGTATATACTGCATCGTTTTATTACAAAACAACTATTTTAATTACTTATTAACATATTTATTATGAGGCTTATAATTTACTGTGTCAAATTCCCCAAGAATTTTTGAGACAAACATAAATAACAAAAAGTATGAAGACTCGCCTAGTTAATAATGATTCATCCATGATTTTAAACATGTGAGTGCATTCACATGCTCCGAATTAAGTGCCGCTCTGTTTAGTAACAATGTTTCTGCGTCACTGAATACGAAAAAACTTTTTTCTGTCAAACACTTCTCCACGATCGTTCAATTTAAATCCAAACGTTTCACTGAGTTTACCTCTCAAATTCTCATATGACATAATGGAGTTTACACTTTTCACAAACCAAAGAAAACTGATTTTTTTCTTTATCAAACTAAACAGACAACTTTCATATACAAACTCAGTACAGAAACTGCAACTGCAAAATACAGCGGTCAAAACAGAAGACTGGCCCCTATTGTAATCGAATTACCAGATTTTAGAAAGAGAGTAAGGTAGTTACGCTCTCACTTGGACACAATGTAGACATGGCTATTTTATAAGGGATGAGGGGGACGAATCCCAGAAAACTATGTATTTCATATGCTAGGAAGATGAGCTGACAACAAGGTGGAAGTTTTCTTGGAAATCATAAAACTTAATAAGAGTTTCGAATTGTGTTTCAAGTTTCAATAGAGGTAGACTATGATGAAAGAGTGATGGAACGGAGAAAAATTCTCTCCGGCGCCGGGATTTGAACCCGGGTTTTCAGCTCTACGTGCTGATGCTTTATCCACTAAGCCACGCCGGATACAATCCCGACGCCGTTTAGAATCGTCTCAGGTTAAGCTCTATCTCTCTTGGGTTCCCTCTGGTGGCCGCCCTCTGCACTACGTCATAGATGTCTATGAACGCAGGACCGAAGTCCATACATGTGTTGAGGTGCACTCGAATGAGTGACTGATTGGCCGGGATTCGACGGTATGGGTGCCGTCTTAAATCACAAAGTGATTTATTACGCATATCATATATATTTTGATGTAACGAAGTACATATGATATTTCCATGCAGATATTCTGCGTCATCACATGATGAAAGAGTGATGGAACGGAGAAAAATTCATCTGAGTGCACCTCAACACATGTATGGACTTCGGTCCTGCGTTCATAGACATCTATGACGTAGTGCAGAGGGCGGCCACCAGAGGGAACCCAAGAGAGATGGAGCTTAACCTGAGACGATTCTAAACGGCGTCGGGATTGTATCCGGCGTGGCTTAGTGGATAAAGCATCAGCACGTAGAGCTGAAAACCCGGGTTCAAATCCCGGCGCCGGAGAGAATTTTTCTCCGTTCCATCACTCTTTCATCATGTGATGACGCAGAATATCTGCATGGAAATATCATATGTACTTCGGTACATCAAAATATAGAGGTAGACTAGGTCACTGTCCTCATATCTCCTTCTCTTTCTGAAGTGTTTGTGTTTCTCTACGCTACCTGGTTTACACTTAAAAAATAACAGTACTATTGTGCTTTTAAGTAAGCAATTTCCGAGAGAGAAATATTGTCGAAATTTTTAGTATGAGTTTGTATTTAAAAATAATAATTAAAATCAATTACAACCAATTAATTTTAATCGACTCGATTATTCGATTAAATATTTTTGATCGATTAATCTTACAACAGAAATTGATCGATTAATCGATTAGATTAATCAATTAAATCCCACAACACTAGTTATTTCTCAAAACTCAGCACAGACAACGTAGGAATAGCTTAAAACAACTGTCTTTTCCCACTGCATATTTCAGTGGTATTAGTACAAACTTAAGTATCTAGTTGCAATGTTTGTACTAGACTGTACATCAGGAAATGGGCAAAACTTTTAAATGAACGGAAGGGATTAAGAACTGCAAGGTACACAATGGCTGCTCTATTCACGGCGAAGGCATTTTATCACAGATTTAGAAGCCACGACGGCGGGGAGTAAAATTGACCTGACATTCTGCCGCTGCCCTGGTTAACAGGATGTAATTACAAGGAGAAATGTGGCAACCAGAGTGAAAGCAATCTCTGTCGAGGAGAGCAAAACTTTGAAGAATGATTTCTGGAAACTTGTCACATTTAGTTTTTAAGGCTTTATTTGAAACTTCATACAAGGACCTCCGTGAACTGTTACGTGAGGAGGCGGACGTGGACTGCTTAAGTTCATTTCTCAACACTTCGTGCAGCATTCTAACACCATCGAGGTATAGAAGCTTTTAGACTGACACTTGGTCTGTAAAGGCTAGTCATTTATACAGATGTAATTAAAACACTTTCTATCTAACTTACTTTTTACTATGGGATATACAATTCATTAAGGGAGAAAAAAAAAGTAAGGAAAAAGTAAGGAAAAAGTGTTTGATTATACCTTTACAAGTAACAAATTCTCCATTAAGTTTAAATATAGTATGTGCCACGAATATCACACAAACTACAATCTATCTTTCACGAGTTAAGCAACAATTCAATTCTTTTTTAATATTTGAGATTTGAATTGATTTTAATTTAATTCTGGAGGTAACACTACGATTCAGCAAGATCTATTGCGCTAACACTCAAGCTAAACGCATTCCACAAACTCATACTGGCTGACTACACCAAGGTTCACTGCGTACTCAGGATTAGAATAGGAATCCCCCTTTACTTAGGCCAGTCTCCTCTCTGGGTCGCCAGCCGGCGTTCGGGAAATGCTATGAAATGACGAAATATTGGCGGAATGATGTAGATCCCCAATATGGAGAAACGGGAGAATCCCGAGAAAAGCCTCAATAAGCGACCTTGTTCGCCACAAGTGTCACTATTAATTTTTCAATGCAAAATCCCAGGCCAGACAGGGACTCGAATCCAGACGCCTCCGTGACACGCTGAAGGTCTGACCACTCAGGAAAAGCAGGGGTCAATGTCGAGATTGGTATTATTGCTTAGTTCGTTCTTGACTACCATTCAAAAAGGGGCATACATACATACATACATACATACATACATACATACATACATACATACATACATACATACATACATTTTAAGTAGGTTATTTAACGACGCTGTACCAACATCTTAGGTTACATAGCGTCTGAATGAGATGAAGGCGATAATGCTGGTGTATAATGAGTGCGGGGTCCAGCACCGAAAGTTACACAGCGTTTGCTCAAAGTTGGTTGAGGAAAAACCCCCGAAAAAAAACTCAACCAGGTAACTTGGCCACCTGGTTTTGCGGCTATGAAAACAAAACCACAGTATATATTTATTTCAATGTATAAACACATCGGAAAAACTAAACACACCAACCAAATAAATATTTTCTCTCTCTAGCATTATTATATGATAGAACATTCAAAATGAAATCCCTGTTTTAACCACAAATCCATAGTTGTGATAGGTGATCGAAAACTTTTTGGGTCCCTATCACCACGGCATGGCGCGTCCTCAGGTTGCGGATAGAGGAGACTGCCTCCAGATATGGAGGGTAGCTGCGAATATATTGAATAAGCAGTCGTGGACAGCCGATAAGGGGTGGTCCTCCAGCTTGGGGGTTGGGCGAAGGGCTAACAACCCATCACCGTAAAAAACAGCTTTTTACGAATCCCTACAATAAGCCTCGGAATAGGACTGATTCTCTGGCACGAGCACAGCAAAGGAATAAGGTTTTGAGATTTGGCACTTGGAACGTAACTAGTCTTTATAGAACAGGAGGGGTAACATTAGTAGCAAAAGAACTAGCTAGATATAGAATAGACTTCGTGGGAGTACAAGAGGTTAGGTTAGATGGAAATGGCATATCACAAATAGGAGATTACTTGTTGTATTATGGGGAAGGAAACAATAATCATCACCTAACATAATTAGGAACATTAAATCCAGACGTTTGAGATGGGCAGGGCATGTAGCACGTATGGGCGAATCCAGAAATGCATATAGAGTGTTAGTTGGGAGACAGGAGGGAAAAAGACCTTTGGGGAGGCCGAGACGTAGATGGGAGGATAATATTAAAATGGATTTGAGGGAGGTGGGGAGTGATGATAGGGACTGGATTAATCTTGCACAGGATAGGGACCGATGGCGGGCTTATGTGAGGGCGGCAATGAACCTTCGGGTTCCTTAAAAGCCATTTGTAAGTAAGTAAGTATACATACATACATACATACATACATACATACATACATACTGTCCACACCTGTGGAGTAACGGTTAGCGCGCCTGGCCGCAAAACCCGGTGGCCCGGGTTCGATTCCCGGTTGGGGGCAAGTTACATGGTTGATGTTTTTTCCGGGTTTTTCCCTCAACCTAAATATGAGCAAATGCTGGGTAACTTTAGGTGATGGACCCCGGACTCACTTCACCGGCATTAGGCTATCACTTTCATCTCATTCAGGCGCTAAATAACTTCAGATATTGATAAAGCGTCGTAAAATAACCTACTAAAATAAAATAACAAATAAATAAATAAATAAATAAATAAATACATACATACATACATACATACATACATACATACATACATACATACATACATACACGACCCGCTCGCTGTGGTTAAGGAGCAATAATATACTTCGGGTTGTATCGGTGCGCTCCCGCTAAAGAACAAGTGGCGCGTAGAATATTACAAACATGGTAACCAGGTAACGGACATTTATTTCTAATAGGTGCCCACTTAAACGTTTCACGTCAAATATTTCAGACATGGCCCATTCTGATTGCTTGAAATATTTAATGATCCCATATAGGTCTAATTAACAAATAAAATTAGTAATCTATTCAAAAATTTGCGGAATTAAAAGTGTTATCTAGAAATCCATGCTTATTGCTTTGCTGAAAATAGATCCCCTGTTCTCTTAACTTCTAACCGCACGTCCAACAATTTTAACTACACAGGAAGTCTAAACCAGGCACGGGCGTTATTAACTCGATTGATTTACTTTAGACTACTCCTTAACTTCCCATCTCACCTTCCGCGGCAGAGACAGGACCGATACGAGTACACTGGTGGCAAGCATTGCTGAGTGATGGATTCTAAAAGGCAGATATCATAGCTTTCGGCTCTCGCTGGTCGTCTAAAGTCCACCACTGATGCACACTGCCTGACTGTCTTTGTTTTTAAAGCACATTAACCGAAAATTACATGGGCGGAGATATCGCCTTTCCTTTTTCCTTCCCCTTTATGTCCAGGGCTGGTCTAAACACTTTAATAAATGTTGAACATTATATTTTATTACCGTTTCAAATTGATTCAATTGTTAATGCTGAGCTATAAACGAATACATTTCAATAAGCCTTGTTTAATGAGATTTAAGAACATATTGTGTGGAGCTGATTTTGTAATTTGGACACTGCTGAGTTTATCCTCTTATTCCACTCGTCATACACGCAGCAAATGCGTAATTACACGTTAGGATATCCCGTCAAACTGTAATTAAATGAAAACCCATTTTATTCGGAATGTAATCTGATTCATGCATTGTAATAGTTGCAATAACAGGGAACAAAGCCAATGCGTGGCACAGCTACTCCAATTAAATACACACAAGTCATTTCCATTTTTGTTTCCCTACACTAATTGTAAGCCAACGCATTTTTTTTTTTTTTTACTGTGCGAATTGCGGCAGGATTGAGAGGTAGAGACTTCCATTCCTTGCGGCACGTTGTGCAACAAAGACACGCAATTTATCTCAAGCAATGAAGATCTAATTGGAGTTAATCCCCTGATGATTTCTGATCGAAACAAACAGGTGATATTGATTGGTTATTTTAAGACGCTTTATCTAGCTAGCGAATACTAGACTGTGATTATACTATGACATTATTAACATGGTGGAAGAAAAAAAATTAACTTTTTTTATCTGCCCTCATCACAACGTTTGCTTGTAATCCACGCCGGTGGGTACATAATGTAAATAATTCATTAATCGATAGTGTTGACACATAGGTCTACTATTGTTTAGGACTCACAATTGACAGTTCATTAATATGTCAACCTTATATGGACAGTATTACTAAAAAATTCCAGTATTAGGAGTTATACACAGATTAAAGAGTATTATCCCATTTAAAGGTATTAGTAATTTAATTCATATTATATGTACCGAGTGTTCGTAACTTAATATGCAACATTTTAAGGACATGTTCCTTGGTCAGTTACACATCGATTTAACCTAATATACCTCAGTAAAATTCTGATAATTTACGACATTAATGTCAATGACGTTGTGCGCGGGCATCAAGCGCCAAGTATTGAAGGAGGAAGAGTTGTGTATATGAATAAGCAGCCTGTTGGATTAAGAAAACAGTGGTACACAAACATCAGACGGAATGTGAAATTTTATGTCGTTATTTTTATATAGCTTCTTTCTGTTTGATATTATCCATATTGTCTGTAAAACAAAAGTACTAACACCAATTTATTAATATTGCAGTTGTGTTTTAAATGTTAATAACATAATAAAGAGTTAAGAAGGAATATTCACATAAATTCCATAGTAGTATAACTATACTGTACTAAATGGATGAAACGCATCATTCATAAAGAAAGTGATAACTCAAAAAAAGAGACTGAGTATGACATAAGTTGGAATTGATATTGATGGTACCATTAGCCTTATAAAAGTAATAAATAAATCAATCAAAACAATATTACAGTACAAAGCAAAGTTACCTAGGTGCTGTATATGCTTTAAGTGTAACTAATATTCCATAACAAAACTCTTATCGCATTATGCTTTTAAGGTGATATTGGTGAGCAACTTCCTATCATCAGAATATTAAATTATTTTCTCGAAATCTGCTGAAGCTATAGAGCTGACATTTTTACAACACATGGCCACGTATCTTTTGTTTATGATGTAACAGTAGTTGCTTTGTTAATTCATTTCCTTACAAACAATTTTCATGCGAATATTTTCAAAATTTTCAATACACTATCTTCAGTATTACGTATTTACGGTAGGCCTATATTAGATTTACGTAAACATTCTGTAAGGCCACTAAATAAATAGGCCTATATCTGAAAATTTCACTTTTCTATACGAAAAGTTGAGAAAATATTTCTTTTGAATAAAAAAAAATCAAACTTGTGAAAAATGAGCATTAAAATTAAAACTTATATTCTTATAATGCACTTATACTTCTCAGACAAATCTAAAAATTAACATGGATACAGTCTTAGTAAGTTCTCTTCCCTTTAAACATTGAATCAATGCCGGCCATCCTTGAATATAGCTCGACCAAGCGGCATATAGTACCTCTTTTGTCTGTCTCTTTCCTTTCCGCTGTAAAGCGCTCAGGCTCTCCTGAGCTCTAAAGCGCGCGCTTGCTCCTATGGGCATCAATTGACATGACTGATTTACGAGATAAAAAATACCAAAAGTTAGGAACTTTTGACAACGATTTCTCTATTACACTTTTACTACGTCATACTACTTTTGACAAATAAAACGGTACGAAAGGACGTCTTTGAACCAATCATGGCTGCTTATTGCACAATTTTATCGCTCTAGTATGTCTCATTCAGACGCTAGATAACATTCCCAATTAAGTCATCATGGCCTTCAAAATGTTAGCGGCCCCTGGCGAACTTATTTTTACGGCCCTCGTAATTGCGGTCGAGTGGCCAAAATTTGTATAAGCACTTCTTTTGACATTATTAACATGGTGCAAGAAAAAAATGTAATTTTTTTTCTGTCCCCCATCAGAACGTTTGCTTATTAGTCGGTTAAGGCCCTTGCCTGCCGGTCTCAAGTTGCGCTCGGGCGCAGGTTCGATCCCCGCTTGGGCGGATTACCTGATTGGATTTTTTCCGAGGTTTTCCCCAACTGTAAGGTGAATGCCAGGTAATCTAGGGCGAATCCTCGGCCCCATCTCGCCAAATACCATCTCGCTAACACCAATCTCTTCGACGCTAAATAATCTAGTAGTTGATACAGCGTCGTTAAATAACAAGCTAATAAAATCAACATTATGTAACATAACTTTCCTTTAATATTTGAGGAGAAAAATTCGCTCCGGCGCCGGGGATCGGACCCGTGTCCTTGGTTCTACGTACGAAGCGCTCTGACCTCTGAGCTACGCCGAATTCAATCCACAGCACCGGATCGAACCTTCCTCCTCAATGTTTCCCTTTGTGGCCTGACTCCAAGTTAGGCATATACGTTGACGTTTATGTCTAATGTCAACTGCCATTGTACTAGGAGCGCACTCAGCTGGCTGACTTGTTTGGCCGGGATTCCGCAGTTACGTGCACGGTAATCTGTACAAATATATGCACTGCAGCTATGAGAATATTATAGATTTCTTTTTATTAATTTGTTCAACAGATTAATATCTGTAATATTGACAATTAATATTTGAAGACAAAAATTCGCTCCGGCGCCGGGGATCAAATCCGGGTCCTTGGTTCTACGTACCAAGCGCTCTGACCACTGAGCTACGCCGAATTCAATCCACAGCACCGGAACGAACCTTCCTCCTTCAATGTTTCCCTTTGTGACCTGACTCCAAGTTAGGCATATATGTTGACGTAGGCTATAAAAAAATCTATAATATAACTTTCCTTTCTACTTCCCTTTCTTTATATTTTTCTTCAATTTTCGCTCATTTTTCTTTTCAATTTTGTCACCTCCCTTCACCACTCCATTTCGTTAATTTCTTTTTCCTTCCGCTTTCCTTTTGCATTCCCTTCCTCCCATTTTCCTATTCTGTTTAGCTTTTATTCAATCTTACGACTTGCATTTTACACACCGTTAAAGCCACATGCCTTGACTTTTGCACATACTGCGGGCAACGAATATAAATTAAGAGTTTACAATTAATAATGGAGCATTATATCGTGACAAGCAATAACATTAGATTTGACCTTAAAATCGCGAGATTTTATGACACGTTTTTACGAGCGACCTTGACGGTAAGAGAGCCTCGGGTCTCTGATGGCATGCAAGCAATATCCTGCCCATTCCTAAACTAATTAGAAGAGGGCGTTCCAGAAAGTCATTCAAGTCGGGAGTGTAACGCCGCCGTCAGGGCGCCCTGTTTGGAAAGGGCGGGTAAACAAACCAATTCTTCGGATTCTTAAATGCCTTACAATTAATTCACGGGGCACTGTGAATAAACTTCAACCGAGCCGACGAGAGAGCACGGACTGAGGTGTGAAAACACTTGTTCGACTTAATCGACAAAACAATGCACCACCGCGCTTGCCCTTAAATTTTTAGTTACACAGCTTACTGTTTCGTCATTCATGAGACTAATCAACCTGATTTTTAGTGTTCCGTTCCCAAGACGGTTTTTATCACCACATCAACTTATTCTTCTTCTTCTTCTTAACCTTTTTCATAGAGTAGATCTTTGAGCCTACATATCTTAACCGTTGTTTCCAACACTTGACAAAATCTTTTCTTTTGCTTTTAACGTTGGACGTTTAAGTGGTCACTCATTTGGGAAAAATGTCCGTTAACATTTCTGTAATACTCTACGAGTATCTTGCTGTGTAGCAACCGCAAAAAATAATTATTTAAAAAATAACTAAAGTTTAGATTAAAGTATTACATTCAATATATTACTAGTGGCTTGAGCAGTGAATGCTGCATTTCTTTTCTTGCACTGGTTACGTTATTCATTAAAATTTCAATTTTTTATTTATTTACTTATTTACCCATTTGCTTTTTAACTTTTTACTTACTTATTTACTTATTTATTTACCTATTAATTTACTAATTAATTTATTTATTCATTCATTTATTTACCTATTAACTTACTTATTAATTTATTATTTACTAATTTATTTATTTATCTATTAATTTACTTATTTACTAATTCATTTATTTATTTTTTATTCCATTATTTATTCATTTATTTATTTATTCACTTATTTATTTAATTATTTTTTGTTTATTTATTCTTTTAATCATTTATTCATTGATGCATTCATTTAAATATATATATATATATATATATATATATATATATATATATATAATTCAAAGACAACTGTACTTCTTTAGATGTTAGTAATCAATTTATTTTGAAGGTAAATGTGCTATAGGCCTATTATTAGTTTTTAATATAAAATTATGTCTTAAATTTTCATAATGCTGTCCATACCTGTGGAGTAACGGTCAGCGCGACTGGCCGCGAAACCAGGTAGCCCGGGTTCGAATCCCGGTCGGGGCAAGTTACCTGGTTGAGGTTTTTTCCGGGGTTTTCCCTCAACCCAATAGGAGCAAATGCTGGGTAACTTTCGGTGCTGGACCCCGGATTCATTTCACCGGCATTATCACCTTCATTTCATTCAGACGCTAAATAACCTAGATGTTGATACAGCGTCGTAAAATAACCCAATAAAATAAAAAATAAAATAAATTCATAATGCTTGGAAGCCTTGGAATGTGACTTGGTCACTTTTACCAAGAAACCGACGATATATATATATATATATATATATAATTCAAAGACAACTGTACTTCTTTAGATGTTAGTAATCAGTTATTTTGAAGGTAAATGTGCTATAGGCCTATTATTAGTTTTTAATATAAAATTATGTCTTAAATTTTCATAATGCTTGGAAGCCTTGGAATGTGACTTGGTCACTTTTACCAAGAAACCGACAATATATATATATATATATATATATATATATATATATATATATATATATACTGGCGGAGTTATGACCATAAGCTTTCTCTTACACTCCACCAGGTCACAAAATACACAAGCAGTTGTATGTTTTATGATTATGCTGAGATGATTGTCATCAATTGGTGACCTTTGATTAAGGCCTGCACTACTCAACAAATTTAAACTATTTGTCCATAACATTAACAAAATAGGCTGATCTTAATTAATTTGCATGCGCTGAACATGAAAATGACAGTGAAAAGTTCGTAACACGTCACTAGTTACTATTGTTAATTTGCCTTTCATTTCACAATCACCTTCTATCTCATACCTCTTACTGTTCAACACGGATTTAATATTTGAGCAACAACAGCAACCAACGAGGTTGAAACTCTTGCACACGTCCTGGGATTCTGTCCTCACGGCGAAGATCTACGATACGCTAGACACCACCAAGTACGATAAATTACAGCTACTATGCGGACTACAACACTTTTGAAGAAGTACATGGTCTCTCCGTCACTGACAGCACACGACGCATAGATATGCTAGCATCCAAGGAATCTAGAGGATCCGGATTCATAATTGATCCCACTGTGCATTTCGAAATGAATTAGGAACAGCCGGCAGAAGTAGATAAGGAAAAACAGAATAGCTACAATCCCAGTATTCCCTACTACCTCCATAACTACCGGCTAAAAGAGTTTGAAGTAATCGGACTTCTGATTGGAGCAAGAGGTACCGCTACTCTCTTCATGAAAGATGTGTTTAAGAGGCTTGGAATACCTACATCTATTATTCCGATTGTAACTTTAGCTGCATTGAAAGGATCAATTGCTCTACTAAAGCATGACATATATTTGAAATAAAACTAAGTTCATTATCTTTCACTCTTTCGTAATATTTATCTTCTTCTAAAACTGGTATATTATTTTCTACTAATCTAAAATGTATTTGCAGCTGTGTATGTGTAGGAGTTTCATTTTTCAAAACAAAATCAATGGTGCAATGAACTTATAACCACATTTATATATTAAATACTCTCTGTCTTTTTTGGGAGCTCACAAATGAATAGATGATTTCTTCTTAATTAATTAATACAAAGGTTGTGTAGTAGACATTTCCAAATTGACAATATACCACAGCCCTGGATTGGACTTCCTACCGCCATTGAATTGGTCTATCGTCTTTGGCCTCCCAGGTCACCAAACTTGACACCCTATGACTTTTTTTTCTTAGATGGTATGTGAAGGATTCAGTTTATGTACCGACTCTTTCCAAGACCTTGTAGCAGTAAGATATCGGATCATGGATCTGATAGCATCCATATCTATACTAATAATAAATCTGTAGCCGAAATTTTTCTGGTAATTTTCGATTTTCCAAAAATAATTGGTCCTAACATATATAATTAACCACCCTGAAACCGAAAATCGCTTTTTTGAAATTTTTGTTTGTATGTCTGTCTGTCTGTCTGTATGTTTGTTACCTTTTCACGCGATAATGGCTGAACCGATTTCGATGAAAATTGGAATATGAATTAAGTTCGTTGTAACTTAGATTATAAGCTATATGGCATTCAAAATACGTTATTTAAAAGGGGGGTTATAAGGGGGCCTGAATTAAATAAATCGAAATAACTCGCTTATTATTAATTTTTGTGAAATATGTTACATAGCAAAAGTTTCTTTAAAAATGATTTCTGATAAGTTTTATTCTCTGAAAAATTTTGATAGGACTGATATTTAATGAAATAAATAAGTTTTAAAATTAAAATAACTGCCATCTAAGGCGGTGTATTGAAATAAAAAACAACTGACTTCGTCTATAAGGGGCCTTGGACACAACAATCGAAAGCTATGAAACATAGCCTGCAGACAATGTTTCTGTGTTTGTATGAAGTAATATATCGGAAGCTAAATTAACCGATTTGTATAATTAATTATTATTTCATCATTGGAAAGTGTAGTTTCTCTGAATGGACATAATGCTATAATGTTATTACAGTAACTTTTGAGTGAATTGAGGACAGGTAAGATTAAAATAGCTTCTTATGCACAGAAAACTTGATAGGTTATTCTGTATATTCATCTCCTGTATTTCTTATAATGTTTATGAACATATTCATTTTTATCTCAGAGAATTAACGAACAACGAGAGTGTATTGATTTAGTATGCAGTAATAGTACGTTAGCTTAGCAATCCATTATTTTATAATTCAAATTTCAACTATGCTCAATTGAATCGTGTTAAAATAAATAAAATACATATGTAATAAATGCAATGCAAAAAAATTGGGTAATGAGCCAAGCAGATTATGTTGCGCTGTTGTAAAAGTTGTTCCTCCTGAGATTCAAGAGCTCCCACAACAAATTAAAAACTTTCTAATTCGAGTACATCCGTTATCAACACACTTTTTACATAATATAATATAATATAATATAATATAATATAATATAATATAATATAATATAATATAATATAATATAATATAATATAATGTAAATATAATAATAAACCTGTAGCCAAAATTTTTCTGTTAATTTTCGCTTTTCCAAAAATAATTGGTAATAACAATTAAGAAACATGTTAAAGGAATTGTCATTGCACCAAATGAGTGGTCTCTGGATCAAAATGATCGAATTTTAATATTTTAAATACAATTTAAATTAAGTAACATATTAAACGATTTATCCTTCTATCAAACACGAATGTTCCCTGGATCAAATGTCCTATTTTAATTATGTAATTACTTTATATTTATTTCTAACGGGTGCAGCGGAGCGCACGGGCACGGCTGGTATAAAAATATATTGGAAAGAGTGTGGCAAGATTTTTAAAATTGTGCTGATGTATGCCGCGTAAGAAGGGGTTCTCACGTGTCGACAAAACTATATTCTTCAAGTAATCGAGTCATTAAGATTTGCTTAATATTAATAATCAGGGAACGGATTTATATGGACTAAAATATATGAAATATGTAAATATATATGTAGTTATTTTTACCAAAATATGGAATTAAATATGGATTTTTACCAAAATATAGAATTAAATATGGACTTAAAATTATAAAAAAATGACTATGTACGTTAAATATTGGTACATTTTAATCAAACTAAACAAAAAATATAATGGACGTACCTTATCTTCCAATGTAGTTTCAACAAAACACAATTTTTATTGTCTGTTACCATAACAATAGGTTACAAACATTTCTTTCAAGTGCTGAAAAGTGAATCTTCTTCTATTGTCTCTGAGGATAGATTTATACTGACTAAAAGAGCGTTCGACGTCACAAGAAGTAACTGGTACATAATTCAATTTCACAATGTCTGCTGGGGATAAGTCCAAGTTAATCTTCACTGTTGATTCACCACTCATCACAGCAACAACCTTTTGTAGTTCTTCATATCCAGGGTTTTTTGAAAGTACAGTGTCCACCTTAGCTCTTACTGCATCTGCAACTTTACCTCTACCACGATTCAGTTGTTCCACAGTACTATTTATAATTTCAAAACTTTCAGATAGTGAAAGGTGCCTATTTTGGAGACTTTTGAGCGTTTTTATGATGCATGAAAATGTATGCTGAATGTGAGCTAAGTCATTCTTCACACTTATGTCACAGGTAACTGTTTTCGCAGTATCAATTGAGACTGCATCTTCAGAGTCCAATGCAAGGAGAACATTGTTAATAGAGTCTATATGTTCGGCATAATATTCAACTGCTTCTAGCCATGTACCCCATCTAGTTAAAATTGGCTTTGGTGGCAATGGAATTTCAGGGTACATTTCTTTCAACACGTTAACTCTACTGGGAGCTTTGAGAAATACTTTTTTCACTTATGAAATCAACAAATCTACTTTAGGGAAATTGTCTCTGACCACTTCTGCCACACGATGAAATGCATGCGCCACACAAGTAAAATGAGTCAATTTAGGATATACAACAGATAATGCTTGTCCAGCTTTGACCATATAAGGGGCAGCATCGCTAATAAAGAATAACACATTATCGTACATAATACCCTTTGGCCACAGGATACCCATAGCTTCGTTGAACAGTTTAACTATAGTTTTGTTATTGCACTTTTCTAGAACATCACAATGTAAAAGAATTCGTTCAGAATATTGTTCACTTAACAAACCGATAACTACATTACCAACAAGTCTACCTTCTTTGTCGGGAGTCTCATCAATGGAAACCCAAATTGAACTATCTTTAATTTCATCTCTTATCTTCTGTATTGTCTCATCGTAGATGGATGGAGCATACGTCTTCCTAAGTGTTGACTCATCCGGGATTGTATGTTGAGTATATTTTTCAAGGAATTCCCTGAAGACCTTATTCTTTAGTTTGTAGAGAGGAATATCAGCAGAGATGAGAGAACGGCACAGGTCGATGTTAAACTCAGATCTTACATTCGATGTTGTTGGTTGTGTTAAAAACAATTGTCTCTGCTTGGAATTTAGTTGTTTGTTGGCCTGATGTTTACTAGTTGTAATGTGTTGTTGCACCAGGAACTTTTGTGTAGATGATACTGCACACTGACACAAATTACAAAATAATATTTTATTGTCAGTTGATAAACCATCTTCTTTAAATTCTGAAATGTAACTTGTTAGTTTTGATTTTAAATTGACTGAATGACGTACTTTTGGCATATTTACCGTCTTTATAGTATGATTTACAAAACTGAACCTATGTGTACTCTGACTGGCATTTAACTGTTGAGCTGCACAACTGAAGTCTGTTAAAAATTTTAAATTAAATTAATACAGTTTTGTAACTTACTTTCCCATTGTTGATAGGACTGCTAATTTTCAAATAACTCTGATGTTAAAGGGATTACTGAACATGTGTTTAAATCTCTATTGTTGAAATGTATTTTTAAAAGTTAATGGAATTTTGTTTTGTTTTATTGTTAAACCTAATATAATATGGACTGTTTTATATGAAATATGGAAAATATATGGAAATTAACGAAAATATGTACTAAACTCTAAAATATGGAAAAATATGGAAAATAAAAGTAGGATTTTTCAACCCTACACATTGTGAAACATAAAGATAATGCAAAATATAAATTATATTAGCTTTATAAGTAAATATGTATTTACATATAAATCCTTTCCCTGTTAATAATCATATGAATGTGTTGGCGTAACACTGAAACACGGTTAAGTTCTCTATGTAATTAGTAGTAAGCAGAATGTAAATAGAGTGCCTCAATTGTAAGTCCTACCTGTTCCAGCTCCAGTTCCAGCTCATCTGGATATTCTCCCTGATCTTCCTCTCCGGAGAGCAGCGTCGTGTTCTGAGCTGGTCCTCCCACCACGAAAACCTGTGACAAACAAATAAAATAAGTCACTATTTCCAGAGTACATCTGGAATTACGGTAGACTTCTATAATCATAGTTTTGTTCTCCTTACTTGTGTTTAACAGGTTTACTTAATCGTCTGGTAAGACATACGAGTATGACAGTAATCTAGACTTATTAATAATTTATCTGCTGTGAATAGTATGTGAAATTTAGAGTATTTATATCCATTGTAGTTAGTGTTTAGAACTTCAGTAGAACTTAGACATGGAAGTTAAGTGTGATCAAAAATAAATAAAAGAAAAACAGTGTAAGCTTTATACAGCCCTATACATTAGTCACTGAATGCCTGCCTTAACTTCAATAAGAATCGACTGACGCATATAAATATTTTTATAGAATACTTCAGACTTTCTAACAAGTGTAAGACATTGAAATTCTGCTTGATTTTCATTAATCATCTTCAACCTAATGTTTACATTTTAATAAGCTCACTACGGTGATGGGATTCCATGGAGTGTTACAAGTACTTGTGTACCAGATTTTTTTTTTTTTTTTCAAAATTTACACACGAATTTAGAAGTTAATGTACAGGACAGACATACATAAGACATAATTTCGATAGAGGTATTCAAAATAGGCAAGGAGTATGGTGGAGGAGGCTAGCTAGGATAGCGAAGTATAATACGTAGAAAATTAGAGAGATCTGAAAAGAAACAGACATAATAACGAACATATTGGACAATGGTGTAATATGTTTTAGTAACAAGTATTATTAGTAACAGTGTGTGTTCGATATAAGTGTACTGAAAATCTTGTGTTTAACAGGTTTACTTAATTGTCTGGTAAGACATATGAGTATGACAGTAATCTAGACTTATTAATAATTTATCTGCTGTGAATAGTATGAGAAATTTAGAGTATTTATATCCATTGTAGTTAGTGTTTAGAACTTCAGTAGAACTTAGACATGGAAGTCAAGTGTGATCAAAAATAAATAAAAGAAAAACAGTGTAAGCTTTATACAGCCCTATACATTAGTCACTGAATGCCTGCCTTAACTTCAATAAGATTCGACTGACGCACATAAATATTTTTATAGAATACTTCAGACTTTCCAACAAGAGTAAGACATTAAAATTCTGCTTCATTTTCATTAATCATCTTCAACCTAATGTTTACATTTTAGTAAGCTCACTACGGTGATGGGATTCCATGGAGTGTTACAAGTACTTGTGTACCAGATTTTTTTTTTCCAAAATTTACACACGAATTTAGAAGTTAATGTACAGGACAGACATACATAAGATATAATTTCAATAGAGGTATTGAAAATAGGTAAGGAGTATGGTGGATGAGGCTAGCTAGCATAGCGAAGTATAATATGTAGAAAATTAGTGAGATCTGAAAAGAAACAGACATAATAACGAACATATTGGACAATGGTGTAATATGTTTTAGTAACAAGTATTATTAATAACAGTGTGTGTTCGATATAAGTGTAGCTACTGAAAATCAAGAACAGAGTCGTGAAAGTGTCAACTTTGAATGATCTAAATTAAGTTGTAAAGTTTTAAAGGTGGGAATACTGATCAATTTAAATGGGGTCGAAAGTTAAACTATAAGAGCGTCTACAAAAGGTATATCTGTAATGAATGTAATTGTGGCACCGGATACAAAATTGTGAGGTCCACATTACATGGATGTAAATGTTGACATCAAATATATATAATATCATTTCATGAGATATAATTTTGATTTATTTTCATCATTTGTTTTTCTGTAATACTGAACAATTTTGTTTTTGGCACTTGCATGCTTTACCATTTGAAGTCCTCATTTATTCTGGGCCACGTGTTTAGACTTAAAGGGCCATATTCATAGACATTCTTAGCGCGGTCTTCCGGTGGATGATCAGCGAACTAACGTTTTACGTATTCATAAACCAGTGTTAGCGATATGATATTATATGAATCCTGTACAAGTAATCAGTCGATAGCCGGGGCTAGTTTAGCACGCTCGTAGCGCGGGCTAGCGAAATATCTATGCATAGTACCCAAACAGTCTAACATAAGGTTATGGAATGTCTATTAGTATTATACCGGGTACAGAAAAATTCGGCCAACAAACTCATAAGGTATTATACTGAATGAAGGCAAATAATTCTTAACAATAAACATATGTATAAAAAGATTCTCGTTGCAGTACGTCAAAGTAATAGATGCGATTATACAGCAACGCCTTAAGGTGTTCCGCATATTTGACTACTGTTCTACAGTGTGTATAAAAATTTAGTCGAAAAATATCACTATGTAATAAAAGGAGTCATGTGATTCGTAAGAATTAACCCTTTCTAACCCAAATTAAATTTACAAGCAATCCATGTTGAAACAAATAGCTGTATTAGGACCAAGTTACGGGAGTGGCAATATTTGAAACAAAACTATATTGATGAAAATGTATTGAAATAGAAGTTATCCAGCAAAATTTACCTTCATATGTAACACACAAGTATATAAATGCTATAAAGTTAATTATTGCCATATGGTATCTATAGGTAAGAAAGGGTTAACGTATGCACGGAAATATCATTCTTACGTAGAAGTATTAGAACATTGCCCCTTTAAATAAACTTTGGTGTTTGAGCCCTGATAGTAACGTATTACCCTAGATCATATATGTAACAGATAGGTCATCGCTATGTTAAAATCGGCAGCACTTTGAAGAGAACAACCGCCAGGATCGCCACCCTTCCGCCGTAAACGAACACGAGATGGCAGTACAGTCGCTAATGCAATTCAAATGGGAATTATGACGTGACTCCTTATGTAACAACTAGATGGCAGCGTAGTAAACCTGATAAAAGTTGTTAACTTCAAAACCTATAAGGCCGACCTATCTATCTATATATGATCTAGGGTATTACGCATGTTTTGTTTATGTCGAATTATTTAAGAAGAGAGAGAGACTTTAGATACATAAAATTCATACCTGTATTACTGAAAGTAAATATAAATATCTAATTTATCTAAATGCTTAGGAACTCAGCAGGAATTATTATGGTGTAGGACAAAGCACTGTATCATAGTAAACTAAAAACCAAGCCAATCTTATCATGTTCGTCAATACCACAACTCCAGTGCTGACTTAGCGAAAATAACAAATTTTTTGCTACAGACTTCAATTAGAAGTTCAGAACTGATAATTTTAGTGGAAACATTCAGCAGCCAATTTATTCTATTGACAGTATCTTACATTTATTTCTGTGCGATTGAATCCATATCACTCAATCTGAACCCTACAGAACTAATCTGAAACACGATGAAACTTGAGTTTAGCCAGAAATACATGTCTCATATTTCACTTTCAGCAACAAATGACTTCTGAAGCGTTGAGATGTTTAGACAGGAGCTATTAAATACGTAAAGAACATTGGTGAAAATTATTGGAGAAGAGATGGCGTAGTAGAAGTAGAGATTGTTCGCATTTTAGTCGATGTTAGTATTGATAGCAGTGACCAATCTTCCAACAACGAAAAGTCACCAACTTCCTTTGGTCAAGAAGAAGAGGCAATGCCAAGTTGTGGTACTGAATCTGCAGATGAAACAACGGGGTTCATTGTTTTGGAACTGTAGAGGCAATGAAGTTGAGTACTACGTGTTTCATATTTCATATTTTACTAACGACTATGGAGCGCATTAGACGAGAACAGCGAGGGACAGGCAGGCATGGAAAGGACTGAAAGAAATTACGAACACTATGTAAACTGTGTATAGTTGTGTATTGTTTTTATAGTTATTTTTGTGTGTGTTAGTTTGGAGAGTTTGAGTCCGTGTATAGGTATAGTTCATGTATTTAGTTAGTATAATTTTTGTGTTCAATTGTATGGTTCTTGTGTGTTTAGTTTAGATAGTTTATGTGTTTAGATTGTATAATTTATGTGTGCAATTTGCATAGGTTTTTGTGTGTTTAGTTTGTGTGTGAGTTAAGACTGTATATGTTTCAGTTTTTATAATTTTTGTGTGTCGTGTGTTTAGATTGTATAATTTATGTGTGCAATTTGTATAGGTTTTTGTGTGTTTAGTTTGTGTGTGAGTTAAGAATGTATATGTTTCAGTTTTTATAATTTTTGTGTGTCATGAGTTTAGATTGTATAATTTATGTGTGCATTTTGTATAGGTTTTTGTGTGTTTAGTTTGTGTGTGAGTTAAGACTGTATACGTTTCAGTTTTTATAATTTTTGTGTGTCCTGTGTTTAGATTGTATAATTTATGTGTGCAATTTGTATAGGTTTTTGTGTGTTTAGTTTGTGTGTGAGTTAAGACTGTATATGTTTCAGTTTTTATAATTTTTGTGTGTCGTGTGTTTAGATTGTATAATTTATGTGTGCAATTTGTATAGGTTTTTGTGTGTTTAGTTTGTGTGTGAGTTAAGAATGTATATGTTTCAGTTTTTATAATTTTTGTGTGTCGTGTGTTTAGATTGTATAATTTATGTGTGCAATTTGTATAGGTTTTTGTGTGTTTAGTTTGTGTGTGAGTTAAGACTGTATATGTTTCAGTTTTTATAATTTTTGTGTGTCCTGTGTTTAGATTGTATAATTTATGTGTGCAATTTGCATAGGTTTTTGTGTGTTTAGTTTGTGTGTGAGTTAAGACTGTATATGTTTCAGTTTTTATAATTTTTGTGTGTCCTGTGTTTAGATTGTACAATTTATGTGTTAAATTTGTAGAGGTTTTTGTGTGTTTAATTTGTGTGTGAGTTAAGACTGTATATGTTTCAGTTTTTATAATTTTTGTGTGTCGTGTGTTTAGATTGTATAATTTATGTGTGCAATTTGTATAGGTTTTTGTGTGTTTAGTTTGTGTGTGAGTTAAGAATGTATATGTTTCAGTTTTTATAATTTTTGTGTGTCATGTGTTTAGATTGTATAATTTATGTGTGCATTTTGTATAGGTTTTTGTGTGCTTAGTTTGTGTGTGAGTTAAGACTGTATACGTTTCAGTTTTTATAATTTTTGTGTGTCCTGTGTTTAGATTGTATAATTTATGTGTGCAATTTGTATAGGTTTTTGTGTGTTTAGTTTGTGTGAGAGTTAAGACTGTATATGTTTCAGTTTTTATAATTTTTGTGTGTCGTGTGTTTAGATTGTATAATTTATGTGTGCAATTTGTATAGGTTTTTGTGTGTTTAGTTTGTGTGTGAGTTAAGACTCTATATGTTTCAGTTTTTATAATTTTTGTGTGTCCTGTGTTTAGATTGTATAATTTATGTGTGCAATTTGTATAGGTTTTTGTGTGTTTAGTTTGTGTGTGAGTTAAGACTGTATATGTTTCAGTTTTTATAATTTTTTTGTGTCGTGTGTTTAGATTGTACAATTTATGTGTGCAATTTGTATAGGTTTTTGTGTGTTTAGTTTGTGTGTGAGTTAAGACTGTATACGTTTCAGTTTTTATAATTTTTGTGTGTCGTGTGTTTAGATTGTACAATTTATATGTGCAATTTGTATAGGTTTTTGTGTGTTTAGTTTGTGTGTGAGTTAAGACTGTATACGTTTCAGTTTTTATAATTTTTGTGTGTCATGTGTTTAGATTGTATAATTTATGTGTGCATTTTGTGTAGGTTTTTGTGTGTTTAGTTTGTGTGTGAGTTAAGACTGTATACGTTTCAGTTTTTATAATTTTTGTGTGTCATGTGTTTAGATTGTATAATTTATGTGTGCAATTTGTATAGGTTTTTGTGTGTTTAGTTTGTGTGTGAGTTAAGACTGTATATGTTTCAGTTTTTATAATTTTTGTGTGTCGTGTGTTTAGATTGTATAATTTATGTGTGCATTTTGTATAGGTTTTTGTGTGTTTAGTTTGTGTGTGAGTTAAGAATGTATATGTTTCAGTTTTTATAATTTTTGTGTGTCATGTGTTTAGATTGTATAATTTATGTGTGCAATTTGCATAGGTTTTTGTGTGTTTAGTTTGTGTGTGAGTTAAGACTGTATACGTTTCAGTTTTTATAATTTTTGTGTGTCATGTGTTTAGATTGTATAATTTATGTGTGCAATTTGTATAGGTTTTTGTGTGTTTAGTTTGTGTGTGAGTTAAGACTGTATATGTTTCAGTTTTTATAATTTTTGTGTGTCGTGTGTTTAGATTGTATAATTTATGTGTGCAATTTGTATAGGTTTTTGTGTGTTTAGTTTGTGTGTGAGTTAAGAATGTATATGTTTCAGTTTTTATAATTTTTGTGTGTCATGTGTTTAGATTGTATAATTTATGTGTGCAATTTGCATAGGTTTTTGTGTGTTTAGTTTGTGTGTGAGTTAAGATTGTATACGTTTCAGTTTTTATAATTTTTGTGTGTCATGTGTTTAGATTGTATAATTTATGTGTGCATTTTGTATAGGTTTTTGTGTGTTTAGTTTGTGTGTGAGTTAAGACTGTATATGTTTCAGTTTTTATAATTTTTGTGTGTCCTGTGTTTAGATTGTATAATTTATGTGTGCAATTTGTATAGGTTTTTGTGTGTTTAGTTTGTGTGTGAGTTAAGAATGTATATGTTTCAGTTTTTATAATTTTTGTGTGTCATGTGTTTAGATTGTATAATTTATGTGTGCAATTTGCATAGGTTTTTGTGTGTTTAGTTTGTGTGTGAGTTAAGATTGTATACGTTTCAGTTTTTATAATTTTTGTGTGTCATGTGTTTAGATTGTATAATTTATGTGTGCATTTTGTATAGGTTTTTGTGTGTTTAGTTTGTGTGTGAGTTAAGACTGTATATGTTTCAGTTTTTATAATTTTTGTGTGTCCTGTGTTTAGATTGTATAATTTATGTGTGCAATTTGTATAGGTTTTTGTGTGTTTAGTTTGTGTGTGAGTTAAGACTGTATATGTTTCAGTTTTTATAATTTTTGTGTGTCCTGTGTTTAGATTGTATAATTTATGTGTAAAATTTGTAGAGGTTTTTGTGTGTTTAATTTGTGTGTGAGTTAAGACTGTATATGTTTCAGTTTTTATAATTTTTGTGTGTCGTGTGTTTAGATTGTATAATTTATGTGTGCAATTTGTATAGGTTTTTGTGTGTTTAGTTTGTGTGTGAGTTAAGAATGTATATGTTTCAGTTTTTATAATTTTTGTGTGTCATGTGTTTAGATTGTATAATTTATGTGTGCATTTTGTATAGGTTTTTGTGTGTTTAGTTTGTGTGTGAGTTAAGACTGTATACGTTTCAGTTTTTATAATTTTTGTGTGTCCTGTGTTTAGATAGTATAATTTATGTGTGCAATTTGTATAGGTTTTTGTGTGTTTAGTTTGTGTGTGAGTTAAGACTGTATATGTTTCAGTTTTTATAATTTTTGTGTGTCGTGTGTTTAGATTGTATAATTTATGTGTGCAATTTGTATAGGTTTTTGTGTGTTTAGTTTGTGTGTGAGTTAAGAATGTATATGTTTCAGTTTTTATAATTTTTGTGTGTCGTGTGTTTAGATTGTATAATTTATGTGTGCAATTTGTATAGGTTTTTGTGTGTTTAGTTTGTGTGTGAGTTAAGACTGTATATGTTTCAGTTTTTATAATTTTTGTGTGTCCTGTGTTTAGATTGTATAATTTATGTGTGCAATTTGCATAGGTTTTTGTGTGTTTAGTTTGTGTGTGAGTTAAGACTGTATATGTTTCAGTTTTTATAATTTTTGTGTGTCCTGTGTTTAGATTGTATAATTTATGTGTGCAATTTGCATAGGTTTTTGTGTGTTTAGTTTGTGTGTGAGTTAAGACTGTATATGTTTCAGTTTTTATAATTTTTGTGTGTCCTGTGTTTAGATTGTACAATTTATGTGTTAAATTTGTAGAGGTTTTTGTGTGTTTAATTTGTGTGTAAGTTAAGACTGTATATGTTTCAGTTTTTATAATTTTTGTGTGTCGTGTGTTTAGATTGTATAATTTATGTGTGCAATTTGTATAGGTTTTTGTGTGTTTAGTTTGTGTGTGAGTTAAGAATGTATATGTTTCAGTTTTTATAATTTTTGTGTGTCATGTGTTTAGATTGTATAATTTATGTGTGCATTTTGTATAGGTTTTTGTGTGTTTAGTTTGTGTGTGAGTTAAGACTGTATACGTTTCAGTTTTTATAATTTTTGTGTGTCGTGTGTTTAGATTGTATAATTTATGTGTGCAATTTGTATAGGTTTTTGTGTGTTTAGTTTGTGTGTGAGTTAAGAATGTATATGTTTCAGTTTTTATAATTTTTGTGTGTCCTGTGTTTAGATTGTATAATTTATGTGTGCAATTTGTATAGGTTTTTGTGTGTTTAGTTTGTGTGTGAGTTAAGACTGTATATGTTTCAGTTTTTATAAATTTTGTGTGTCGTGTGTTTAGATTGTATAATTTATGTGTGCATTTTGTATAGGTTTTTGTGTGTTTAGTTTGTGTGTGAGTTAAGACTGTATATGTTTCAGTTTTTATAATTTTTGTGTGTCGTGTGTTTAGATTGTACAATTTATGTGTGCAATTTGTATAGGTTTTTGTGTGTTTAGTTTGTGTGTGAGTTAAGACTGTATATGTTTCAGTTTTTATAATTTTTGTGTGTCCTGTGTTTAGATTGTATAATTTATGTGTGCAATTTGCATAGGTTTTTGTGTGTTTAGTTTGTGTGTGAGTTAAGACTGTATATGTTTCAGTTTTTATAATTTTTGTGTGTCCTGTGTTTAGATTGTACAATTTATGTGTTAAATTTGTAGAGGTTTTTGTGTGTTTAATTTGTGTGTGAGTTAAGACTGTATATGTTTCAGTTTTTATAATTTTTGTGTGTCGTGTGTTTAGATTGTATAATTTATGTGTGCAATTTGTATAGGTTTTTGTGTGTTTAGTTTGTGTGTGAGTTAAGAATGTATATGTTTCAGTTTTTATAATTTTTGTGTGTCATGTGTTTAGATTGTATAATTTATGTGTGCATTTTGTATAGGTTTTTGTGTGCTTAGTTTGTGTGTGAGTTAAGACTGTATACGTTTCAGTTTTTATAATTTTTGTGTGTCCTGTGTTTAGATTGTATAATTTATGTGTGCAATTTGTATAGGTTTTTGTGTGTTTAGTTTGTGTGAGAGTTAAGACTGTATATGTTTCAGTTTTTATAATTTTTGTGTGTCGTGTGTTTAGATTGTATAATTTATGTGTGCAATTTGTATAGGTTTTTGTGTGTTTAGTTTGTGTGTGAGTTAAGACTCTATATGTTTCAGTTTTTATAATTTTTGTGTGTCCTGTGTTTAGATTGTATAATTTATGTGTGCAATTTGTATAGGTTTTTGTGTGTTTAGTTTGTGTGTGAGTTAAGACTGTATATGTTTCAGTTTTTATAATTTTTTTGTGTCGTGTGTTTAGATTGTACAATTTATGTGTGCAATTTGTATAGGTTTTTGTGTGTTTAGTTTGTGTGTGAGTTAAGACTGTATACGTTTCAGTTTTTATAATTTTTGTGTGTCGTGTGTTTAGATTGTACAATTTATATGTGCAATTTGTATAGGTTTTTGTGTGTTTAGTTTGTGTGTGAGTTAAGACTGTATACGTTTCAGTTTTTATAATTTTTGTGTGTCATGTGTTTAGATTGTATAATTTATGTGTGCATTTTGTGTAGGTTTTTGTGTGTTTAGTTTGTGTGTGAGTTAAGACTGTATACGTTTCAGTTTTTATAATTTTTGTGTGTCATGTGTTTAGATTGTATAATTTATGTGTGCAATTTGTATAGGTTTTTGTGTGTTTAGTTTGTGTGTGAGTTAAGACTGTATATGTTTCAGTTTTTATAATTTTTGTGTGTCGTGTGTTTAGATTGTATAATTTATGTGTGCATTTTGTATAGGTTTTTGTGTGTTTAGTTTGTGTGTGAGTTAAGAATGTATATGTTTCAGTTTTTATAATTTTTGTATGTCATGTGTTTAGATTGTATAATTTATGTGTGCAATTTGCATAGGTTTTTGTGTGTTTAGTTTGTGTGTGAGTTAAGACTGTATACGTTTCAGTTTTTATAATTTTTGTGTGTCATGTGTTTAGATTGTATAATTTATGTGTGCAATTTGTATAGGTTTTTGTGTGTTTAGTTTGTGTGTGAGTTAAGACTGTATATGTTTCAGTTTTTATAATTTTTGTGTGTCGTGTGTTTAGATTGTATAATTTATGTGTGCAATTTGTATAGGTTTTTGTGTGTTTAGTTTGTGTGTGAGTTAAGAATGTATATGTTTCAGTTTTTATAATTTTTGTGTGTCATGTGTTTAGATTGTATAATTTATGTGTGCAATTTGCATAGGTTTTTGTGTGTTTAGTTTGTGTGTGAGTTAAGATTGTATACGTTTCAGTTTTTATAATTTTTGTGTGTCATGTGTTTAGATTGTATAATTTATGTGTGCATTTTGTATAGGTTTTTGTGTGTTTAGTTTGTGTGTGAGTTAAGACTGTATATGTTTCAGTTTTTATAATTTTTGTGTGTCCTGTGTTTAGATTGTATAATTTATGTGTGCAATTTGTATAGGTTTTTGTGTGTTTAGTTTGTGTGTGAGTTAAGAATGTATATGTTTCAGTTTTTATAATTTTTGTGTGTCATGTGTTTAGATTGTATAATTTATGTGTGCAATTTGCATAGGTTTTTGTGTGTTTAGTTTGTGTGTGAGTTAAGATTGTATACGTTTCAGTTTTTATAATTTTTGTGTGTCATGTGTTTAGATTGTATAATTTATGTGTGCATTTTGTATAGGTTTTTGTGTGTTTAGTTTGTGTGTGAGTTAAGACTGTATATGTTTCAGTTTTTATAATTTTTGTGTGTCCTGTGTTTAGATTGTATAATTTATGTGTGCAATTTGTATAGGTTTTTGTGTGTTTAGTTTGTGTGTGAGTTAAGACTGTATATGTTTCAGTTTTTATAATTTTTGTGTGTCCTGTGTTTAGATTGTATAATTTATGTGTAAAATTTGTAGAGGTTTTTGTGTGTTTAATTTGTGTGTGAGTTAAGACTGTATATGTTTCAGTTTTTATAATTTTTGTGTGTCGTGTGTTTAGATTGTATAATTTATGTGTGCAATTTGTATAGGTTTTTGTGTGTTTAGTTTGTGTGTGAGTTAAGAATGTATATGTTTCAGTTTTTATACTTTTTGTGTGTCATGTGTTTAGATTGTATAATTTATGTGTGCATTTTGTATAGGTTTTTGTGTGTTTAGTTTGTGTGTGAGTTAAGACTGTATACGTTTCAGTTTTTATAATTTTTGTGTGTCCTGTGTTTAGATAGTATAATTTATGTGTGCAATTTGTATAGGTTTTTGTGTGTTTAGTTTGTGTGTGAGTTAAGACTGTATATGTTTCAGTTTTTATAATTTTTGTGTGTCGTGTGTTTAGATTGTATAATTTATGTGTGCAATTTGTGTAGGTTTTTGTGTGTTTAGTTTGTGTGTGAGTTAAGAATGTATATGTTTCAGTTTTTATAATTTTTGTGTGTCGTGTGTTTAGATTGTATAATTTATGTGTGCATTTTGTATAGGTTTTTGTGTGTTTAGTTTGTGTGTGAGTTAAGACTGTATATGTTTCAGTTTTTATAATTTTTGTGAGTCCTGTGTTTAGATTGTATAATTTATGTGTGCAATTTGCATAGGTTTTTGTGTGTTTAGTTTGTGTGTGAGTTAAGACTGTATATGTTTCAGTTTTTATAATTTTTGTGTGTCCTGTGTTTAGATTGTATAATTTATGTGTGCAATTTGCATAGGTTTTTGTGTGTTTAGTTTGTGTGTGAGTTAAGACTGTATATGTTTCAGTTTTTATAATTTTTGTGTGTCCTGTGTTTAGATTGTACAATTTATGTGTTAAATTTGTAGAGGTTTTTGTGTGTTTAATTTGTGTGTAAGTTAAGACTGTATATGTTTCAGTTTTTATAATTTTTGTGTGTCGTGTGTTTAGATTGTATAATTTATGTGTGCAATTTGTATAGGTTTTTGTGTGTTTAGTTTGTGTGTGAGTTAAGAATGTATATGTTTCAGTTTTTATAATTTTTGTGTGTCATGTGTTTAGATTGTATAATTTATGTGTGCATTTTGTATAGGTTTTTGTGTGTTTAGTTTGTGTGTGAGTTAAGACTGTATACGTTTCAGTTTTTATAATTTTTGTGTGTCGTGTGTTTAGATTGTATAATTTATGTGTGCAATTTGTATAGGTTTTTGTGTGTTTAGTTTGTGTGTGAGTTAAGAATGTATATGTTTCAGTTTTTATAATTTTTGTGTGTCCTGTGTTTAGATTGTATAATTTATGTGTGCAATTTGTATAGGTTTTTGTGTGTTTAGTTTGTGTGTGAGTTAAGACTGTATATGTTTCAGTTTTTATAAATTTTGTGTGTCGTGTGTTTAGATTGTATAATTTATGTGTGCATTTTGTATAGGTTTTTGTGTGTTTAGTTTGTGTGTGAGTTAAGACTGTATATGTTTCAGTTTTTATAATTTTTGTGTGTCGTGTGTTTAGATTGTACAATTTATGTGTGCAATTTGTATAGGTTTTTGTGTGTTTAGTTTGTGTGTGAGTTAAGACTGTATACGTTTCAGTTTTTATAATTTTTGTGTGTCATGTGTTTAGATTGTATAATTTATGTGTGCATTTTGTATAGGTTTTTGTGTGTTTAGTTTGTGTGTGAGTTAAGACTGTATATGTTTCAGTTTTTATAATTTTTGTGTGTCGTGTGTTTAGATTGTATAATTTATGTGTGCAATTTGTATAGGTTTTTGTGTGTTTAGTTTGTGTGTGAGTTAAGACTGTATACGTTTCAGTTTTTATAATTTTTGTGTGTCATGTGTTTAGATTGTATAATTTATGTGTGCATTTTGTATAGGTTTTTGTGTGTTTAGTTTGTGTGTGAGTTAAGACTCTATACGTTTCAGTTTTTATAATTTTTGTGTGTCATGTGTTTAGATTGTATAATTTATGTGTGCAATTTGTATAGGTTTTTGTGTGTTTAGTTTGTGTGTGAGTTAAGACTGTATATGTTTCAGTTTTTATAATTTTTGTGTGTCGTGTGTTTAGATTGTACAATTTATGTGTGCAATTTGTATAGGTTTTTGTGTGTTTAGTTTGTGTGTGAGTTAAGAATGTATATGTTTCAGTTTTTATAATTTTTGTGTGTCCTGTGTTTAGATTGTATAATTTATGTGTGCGATTTGTATAGGTTTTTGTGTGTTTAGTTTGTGTGTGAGTTAAGACTGTATATGTTTCAGTTTTTATAATTTTTGTGTGTCGTGTGTTTAGATTGTACAATTTATGTGTGCAATTTGTATAGGTTTTTGTGTGTTTAGTTTGTGTGTGATTTAAGACTGTATACGTTTCAGTTTTTATAATTTTTGTGTGTCGTGTGTTTAGAGTGTACAATTTATGTGTGCAATTTGTATAGGTTTTTGTGTGTTTAGTTTGTGTGTGAGTTAAGACTGTATACGTTTCAGTTTTTATAATTTTTGTGTGTCATGTGTTTAGATTGTATAATTTATGTGTGCATTTTGTATAGGTTTTTGTGTGTTTAGTTTGTGTGTGAGTTAAGACTGTATACGTTTCAGTTTTTATAATTTTTGTGTGTCATGTGTTTAGATTGTATAATTTATGTGTGCAATTTGTATAGGTTTTTGTGTGTTTAGTTTGTGTGTGAGTTAAGACTGTATATGTTTCAGTTTTTATAATTTTTGTGTGTCCTGTGTTTAGATTGTATAATTTATGTGTGCATTTTGTATAGGTTTCTGTGTGTTTAGTTTGTGTGTGAGTTAAGAATGTATAAGTTTCAGTTTTTATAATTTTTGTGTGTCATGTGTTTAGATTGTATAATTTATGTGTGCAATTTGCATAGGTTTTTGTGTGTTTAGTTTGTGTGTGAGTTAAGACTGTATACGTTTCAGTTTTTATAATTTTTGTGTGTCATGTGTTTAGATTGTATAATTTATGTGTGCAATTTGTATAGGTTTTTGTGTGTTTAGTTTGTGTGTGAGTTAAGACTGTATATGTTTCAGTTTTTATAATTTTTGTGTGTCCTGTGTTTAGATTGTATAATTTATGTGTGCAATTTGTATAGGTTTTTGTGTGTTTAGTTTGTGTGTGAGTTAAGACTGTATATGTTTCAGTTTTTATAATTTTTGTGTGTCCTGTGTTTAGATTGTATAATTTATGTGTAAAATTTGTAGAGGTTTTTGTGTGTTTAATTTGTGTGTGAGTTAAGACTGTATATGTTTCAGTTTTTATAATTTTTGTGTGTCGTGTGTTTAGATTGTATAATTTATGTGTGCAATTTGTATAGGTTTTTGTGTGTTTAGTTTGTGTGTGAGTTATGAATGTATATGTTTCAGTTTTTATACTTTTTGTGTGTCATGTGTTTAGATTGTATAATTTATGTGTGCATTTTGTATAGGTTTTTGTGTGTTTAGTTTGTGTGTGAGTTAAGACTGTATACGTTTCAGTTTTTATAATTTTTGTGTGTCCTGTGTTTAGATAGTATAATTTATGTGTGCAATTTGTATAGGTTTTTGTGTGTTTAGTTTGTGTGTGAGTTAAGACTGTATATGTTTCAGTTTTTATAATTTTTGTGTGTCGTGTGTTTAGATTGTATAATTTATGTGTGCAATTTGTATAGGTTTTTGTGTGTTTAGTTTGTGTGTGAGTTAAGAATGTATATGTTTCAGTTTTTATAATTTTTGTGTGTCGTGTGTTTAGATTGTATAATTTATGTGTGCATTTTGTATAGGTTTTTGTGTGTTTAGTTTGTGTGTGAGTTAAGACTGTATATGTTTCAGTTTTTATAATTTTTGTGAGTCCTGTGTTTAGATTGTATAATTTATGTGTGCAATTTGCATAGGTTTTTGTGTGTTTAGTTTGTGTGTGAGTTAAGACTGTATATGTTTCAGTTTTTATAATTTTTGTGTGTCCTGTGTTTAGATTGTATAATTTATGTGTGCAATTTGCATAGGTTTTTGTGTGTTTAGTTTGTGTGTGAGTTAAGACTGTATATGTTTCAGTTTTTATAATTTTTGTGTGTCCTGTGTTTAGATTGTACAATTTATGTGTTAAATTTGTAGAGGTTTTTGTGTGTTTAATTTGTGTGTAAGTTAAGACTGTATATGTTTCAGTTTTTATAATTTTTGTGTGTCGTGTGTTTAGATTGTATAATTTATGTGTGCAATTTGTATAGGTTTTTGTGTGTTTAGTTTGTGTGTGAGTTAAGAATGTATATGTTTCAGTTTTTATAATTTTTGTGTGTCATGTGTTTAGATTGTATAATTTATGTGTGCATTTTGTATAGGTTTTTGTGTGTTTAGTTTGTGTGTGAGTTAAGACTGTATACGTTTCAGTTTTTATAATTTTTGTGTGTCGTGTGTTTAGATTGTATAATTTATGTGTGCAATTTGTATAGGTTTTTGTGTGTTTAGTTTGTGTGTGAGTTAAGAATGTATATGTTTCAGTTTTTATAATTTTTGTGTGTCCTGTGTTTAGATTGTATAATTTATGTGTGCAATTTGTATAGGTTTTTGTGTGTTTAGTTTGTGTGTGAGTTAAGACTGTATATGTTTCAGTTTTTATAAATTTTGTGTGTCGTGTGTTTAGATTGTATAATTTATGTGTGCATTTTGTATAGGTTTTTGTGTGTTTAGTTTGTGTGTGAGTTAAGACTGTATATGTTTCAGTTTTTATAATTTTTGTGTGTCGTGTGTTTAGATTGTACAATTTATGTGTGCAATTTGTATAGGTTTTTGTGTGTTTAGTTTGTGTGTGAGTTAAGACTGTATACGTTTCAGTTTTTATAATTTTTGTGTGTCATGTGTTTAGATTGTATAATTTATGTGTGCATTTTGTATAGGTTTTTGTGTGTTTAGTTTGTGTGTGAGTTAAGACTGTATATGTTTCAGTTTTTATAATTTTTGTGTGTCGTGTGTTTAGATTGTATAATTTATGTGTGCAATTTGTATAGGTTTTTGTGTGTTTAGTTTGTGTGTGAGTTAAGACTGTATACGTTTCAGTTTTTATAATTTTTGTGTGTCATGTGTTTAGATTGTATAATTTATGTGTGCATTTTGTATAGGTTTTTGTGTGTTTAGTTTGTGTGTGAGTTAAGACTCTATACGTTTCAGTTTTTATAATTTTTGTGTGTCATGTGTTTAGATTGTATAATTTATGTGTGCAATTTGTATAGGTTTTTGTGTGTTTAGTTTGTGTGTGAGTTAAGACTGTATATGTTTCAGTTTTTATAATTTTTGTGTGTCGTGTGTTTAGATTGTACAATTTATGTGTGCAATTTGTATAGGTTTTTGTGTGTTTAGTTTGTGTGTGAGTTAAGAATGTATATGTTTCAGTTTTTATAATTTTTGTGTGTCCTGTGTTTAGATTGTATAATTTATGTGTGCGATTTGTATAGGTTTTTGTGTGTTTAGTTTGTGTGTGAGTTAAGACTGTATATGTTTCAGTTTTTATAATTTTTGTGTGTCGTGTGTTTAGATTGTACAATTTATGTGTGCAATTTGTATAGGTTTTTGTGTGTTTAGTTTGTGTGTGATTTAAGACTGTATACGTTTCAGTTTTTATAATTTTTGTGTGTCGTGTGTTTAGAGTGTACAATTTATGTGTGCAATTTGTATAGGTTTTTGTGTGTTTAGTTTGTGTGTGAGTTAAGACTGTATACGTTTCAGTTTTTATAATTTTTGTGTGTCATGTGTTTAGATTGTATAATTTATGTGTGCATTTTGTATAGGTTTTTGTGTGTTTAGTTTGTGTGTGAGTTAAGACTGTATACGTTTCAGTTTTTATAATTTTTGTGTGTCATGTGTTTAGATTGTATAATTTATGTGTGCAATTTGTATAGGTTTTTGTGTGTTTAGTTTGTGTGTGAGTTAAGACTGTATATGTTTCAGTTTTTATAATTTTTGTGTGTCCTGTGTTTAGATTGTATAATTTATGTGTGCATTTTGTATAGGTTTCTGTGTGTTTAGTTTGTGTGTGAGTTAAGAATGTATAAGTTTCAGTTTTTATAATTTTTGTGTGTCATGTGTTTAGATTGTATAATTTATGTGTGCAATTTGCATAGGTTTTTGTGTGTTTAGTTTGTGTGTGAGTTAAGACTGTATACGTTTCAGTTTTTATAATTTTTGTGTGTCATGTGTTTAGATTGTATAATTTATGTGTGCAATTTGTATAGGTTTTTGTGTGTTTAGTTTGTGTGTGAGTTAAGACTGTATATGTTTCAGTTTTTATAATTTTTGTGTGTCGTGTGTTTAGATTGTATAATTTATGTGTGCAATTTGTAGAGGTTTTTGTGTGTTTAGTTTGTGTGTGAGTTAAGAATGTATATGTTTCAGTTTTTATAATTTTTGTGTGTCATGTGTTTAGATTGTATAATTTATGTGTGCAATTTGCATAGGTTTTTGTGTGTTTAGTTTGTGTGTGAGTTAAGATTGTATACGTTTCAGTTTTTATAATTTTTGTGTGTCATGTGTTTAGATTGTATAATTTATGTGTGCATTTTGTATAGGTTTTTGTGTGTTTAGTTTGTGTGTGAGTTAAGACTGTATATGTTTCAGTTTTTATAATTTTTGTGTGTCCTGTGTTTAGATTGTATAATTTATGTGTGCAATTTGTATAGGTTTTTGTGTGTTTAGTTTGTGTGTGAGTTAAGAATGTATATGTTTCAGTTTTTATAATTTTTGTGTGTCATGTGTTTAGATTGTATAATTTATGTGTGCAATTTGCATAGGTTTTTGTGTGTTTAGTTTGTGTGTGAGTTAAGATTGTATACGTTTCAGTTTTTATAATTTTTGTGTGTCATGTGTTTAGATTGAATAATTTATGTGTGCATTTTGTATAGGTTTTTGTGTGTTTAGTTTGTGTGTGAGTTAAGACTGTATATGTTTCAGTTTTTATAATTTTTGTGTGTCCTGTGTTTAGATTGTATAATTTATGTGTGCAATTTGTATAGGTTTTTGTGTGTTTAGTTTGTGTGTGAGTTAAGACTGTATATGTTTCAGTTTTTATAATTTTTGTGTGTCCTGTGTTTAGATTGTACAATTTATGTGTTAAATTTGTAGAGGTTTTTGTGTGTTTAATTTGTGTGTGAGTTAAGACTGTATATGTTTCAGTTTTTATAATTTTTGTGTGTCGTGTGTTTAGATTGTATAATGTATGTGTGCAATTTGTATAGGTTTTTGTGTGTTTAGTTTGTGTGTGAGTTAAGACTGTATACGTTTCAGTTTTTATAATTTTTGTGTGTCCTGTGTTTAGATTGTATAATTTATGTGTGCAATTTGTATAGGTTTTTGTGTTTAGTTTGTGTGTGAGTTAAGACTGTATATGTTTCAGTTTTTATAATTTTTGTGTGTCGTGTGTTTAGATTGTATAATTTATGTGTGCAATTTGTATAGGTTTTTGTGTGTTTAGTTTGTGTGTGAGTTAAGAATGTATATGTTTCAGTTTTTATAATTTTTGTGTGTCGTGTGTTTAGATTGTATAATTTATGTGTGCAATTTGTATAGGTTTTTGTGTGTTTAGTTTGTGTGTGAGTTAAGACTGTATATGTTTCAGTTTTTATAATTTTTGTGTGTCCTGTGTCTAGATTGTATAATTTATGTGTGCAATTTGCATAGGTTTTTGTGTGTTTAGTTTGTGTGTGAGTTAAGACTGTATATGTTTCAGTTTTTATAATTTTTGTGTGTCCTGTGTTTAGATTGTATAATTTATGTGTGCAATTTGCATAGGTTTTTGTGTGTTTAGTTTGTGTGTGAGTTAAGACTGTATATGTTTCAGTTTTTATAATTTTTGTGTGTCCTGTGTTTAGATTGTACAATTTATGTGTTAAATTTGTAGAGGTTTTTGTGTGTTTAATTTGTGTGTGAGTTAAGACTGTATATGTTTCAGTTTTTATAATTTTTGTGTGTCGTGTGTTTAGATTGTATAATTTATGTGTGCAATTTGTATAGGTTTTTGTGTGTTTAGTTTGTGTGTGAGTTAAGAATGTATATGTTTCAGTTTTTATAATTTTTGTGTGTCATGTGTTTAGATTGTATAATTTATGTGTGCATTTTGTATAGGTTTTTGTGTGTTTAGTTTGTGTGTGAGTTAAGACTGTATACGTTTCAGTTTTTATAATTTTTGTGTGTCCTGTGTTTAGATTGTATAATTTATGTGTGCAATTTGTATAGGTTTTTGTGTGTTTAGTTTGTGTGTGAGTTAAGATTGTATATGTTTCAGTTTTTATAATTTTTGTGTGTCGTGTGTTTAGATTGTATAATTTATGTGTGCAATTTGTATAGGTTTTTGTGTGTTTAGTTTGTGTGTGAGTTAAGAATGTATATGTTTCAGTTTTTATAATTTTTGTGTGTCCTGTGTTTAGATTGTATAATTTATGTGTGCAATTTGTATAGGTTTTTGTGTGTTTAGTTTGTGTGTGAGTTAAGACTGTATATGTTTCAGTTTTTATAATTTTTGTGTGTCGTGTGTTTAGATTGTATAATTTATGTGTGCATTTTGTATAGGTTTTTGTGTGTTTAGTTTGTGTGTGAGTTAAGACTGTATATGTTTCAGTTTTTA
The DNA here is from genome assembly GCF_040183065.1 of Periplaneta americana. Lineage (NCBI taxonomy): Eukaryota > Metazoa > Arthropoda > Insecta > Blattodea > Blattidae > Periplaneta > Periplaneta americana. Next base: position 11,691,574 of record NC_091124.1, on the reverse strand, counting down.
TAATTTTTGTGTGTCGTGTGTTTAGATTGTACAATTTATGTGTGCAATTTGTATAGGTTTTTGTGTGTTTAGTTTGTGTGTGAGTTAAGACTGTATACGTTTCAGTTTTTATAATTTTTGTGTGTCATGTGTTTAGATTGTATAATTTATGTGTGCAATTTGTATAGGTTTTTGTGTGTTTAGTTTGTGTGTGAGTTAAGACTGTATACGTTTCAGTTTTTATAATTTTTGTGTGTCATGTGTTTAGATTGTATAATTTATGTGTGCATTTTGTATAGGTTTTTGTGTGTTTAGTTTGTGTGTGAGTTAAGACTGTATACGTTTCAGTTTTTATAATTTTTGTGTGTCATGTGTTTAGATTGTATAATTTATGTGTGCAATTTGTATAGGTTTTTGTGTGTTTAGTTTGTGTGTGAGTTAAGACTGTATATGTTTCAGTTTTTATAATTTTTGTGTGTCGTGTGTTTGGATTGTATAATTTATGTGTGCAATTTGTATAGGTTTTTGTGTGTTTAGTTTGTGTGTGAGTTAAGAATGTATATGTTTCAGTTTTTATAATTTTTGTGTGTCATGTGTTTAGATTGTATAATTTATGTGTGCAATTTGCATAGGTTTTTGTGTGTTTAGTTTGTGTGTGAGTTAAGATTGTATACGTTTCAGTTTTTATAATTTTTGTGTGTCATGTGTTTAGATTGTATAATTTATGTGTGCATTTTGTATAGGTTTTTGTGTGTTTAGTTTGTGTGTGAGTTAAGACTGTATATGTTTCAGTTTTTATAATTTTTGTGTGTCCTGTGTTTAGATTGTATAATTTATGTGTGCAATTTGTATAGGTTTTTGTGTGTTTAGTTTGTGTGTGAGTTAAGAATGTATATGTTTCAGTTTTTATAATTTTTGTGTGTCATGTGTTTAGATTGTATAATTTATGTGTGCAATTTGCATAGGTTTTTGTGTGTTTAGTTTGTGTGTGAGTTAAGATTGTATACGTTTCAGTTTTTATAATTTTTGTGTGTCATGTGTTTAGATTGTATAATTTATGTGTGCAATTTGTATAGGTTTTTGTGTGTTTAGTTTGTGTGTGAGTTAAGACTGTATACGTTTCAGTTTTTATAATTTTTGTGTGTCCTGTGTTTAGATTGTATAATTTATGTGTGCAATTTGTATAGGTTTTTGTGTGTTTAGTTTGTGTGTGAGTTAAGACTGTATATGTTTCAGTTTTTATAATTTTTGTGTGTCCTGTGTTTAGATTGTACAATTTATGTGTTAAATTTGTAGAGGTTTTTGTGTGTTTAATTTGTGTGTGAGTTAAGACTGTATATGTTTCAGTTTTTATAATTTTTGTGTGTCGTGTGTTTAGATTGTATAATTTATGTGTGCAATTTGTATAGGTTTTTGTGTGTTTAGTTTGTGTGTGAGTTAAGACTGTATATGTTTCAGTTTTTATAATTTTTGTGTGTCCTGTGTTTAGATTGTATAATTTATGTGTGCAATTTGTATAGGTTTTTGTGTGTTTAGTTTGTGTGTGAGTTAAGACTGTATATGTTTCAGTTTTTATAATTTTTGTGTGTCGTGTTTAGATTGTATAATTTATGTGTTAAATTTGTAGAGGTTTTTGTGTGTTTAATTTGTGTGTGAGTTAAGACTCTATATGTTTCAGTTTTTATAATTTTTGTGTGTCATGTGTTTATATTGTATAATTTATGTGTCAAATTTATAGAAGTTTTTGTGTGTTTAGTTTGTGTGTGAGTTAAGACTGTATATGTGTTCAGTTTTTATAATTTTTTGTGTGTTTAGTGTGGATAGTTGTGTGTCCAGATTATAATTTATGTGTTTAGTTGGCATAGTTTTTTGTGGATGTTTAGTTTACATAATTTATGCGTTTAGTCTGTATAGTTTTTCATGTTTAGTTGGTATAGTTTGTTTATGTGTTTAGTTTGTAAGTATAGTGTAAGTTCTCTTGGACTGGCTCCCCAAGTGTAGTAGACATTCACTTCACCCTACACTCTTGTAGGAGGCCGTTGCCCTTATGGGATTTCAGGTTTTTCGTATTTCGTATATTTGTCTTTGTCACACATCGTACATACATTCTTATAAAATGGGTTGAGATATAACAATAAGGATTATAATGGAGCACTTTTAAAAACACGCACACAGATATCTTTTGTTTCCGAGAAAAAGCCACAAGAAGAAAAAAGTAAAAAAAAAAAAAGAAGAAGATAATGTTATTTTCGACAAGCGCACACAGTAAAATGAGGTTTTATTTCGCAAACTGGCCGATATACGAGAAATTGGCTTAATCAAGAACAAATCATTTTATAGAGTGTTCTTTGAACCTGAGTGTAGTGGGTATTACAACTCCTCATTACGCAACAATATAAGGCACTCGAGGCAACTAATGATGTACTTTTCAATGCTGAGCCGCTGAAAACAACGATTAAAATCCAGAGACTAACAGCAGACCGCCAACACAGAAATCCTTCAAAACGCGCTGCTCCAATAAAGCTATGAATAGGCCAACAACTATATTTTCATTGGTTGTGATTTTTATGAGCGAACAATTATTCGGCATGTTCAATCGAATTCGTGACAAAACATCGAATATAATTAAGGTTATGGAAATAAAAGTGATTAAAGCTGTGAATGAAAAATTATTACTCAAATAGTGGCGTTACAGGGGCAAAAAATTGAATGGAAGCATAAAAATGGGAATATTGAGTTTAACTGCACCGAGTTTGAAGTTATTGTATTAATGCAGCCAGCAGCGCCACTACGGGTTTTAAAATATGAGAACACAGTCCGTACGCTATTATCACCATCATTACAGTCACAATCGACATTGTTAACATCATAATTATAACCGTTGTAATCAGTAAGGTTTATCATTGTCATCACACAAAGCATCAACAACGCAATTATCGCTATCACCATCTTTATCTTCCTGTTATCATCATTATCAGGAGTAAATGTTAACGGTATCAATCTCACCAATATCCGTTAACGATACTATATCATCAGCCTTATTGAAATCATTGCAGCTATCATGATCATCATTCTTGTCATGATCATCACCGTTACAGTAAAAGTAATTGACATCTTCTTCATTGTTACAAACGTTACCTTCAACATCATTATAATCATAAGTATTAGTCATACTCGCACCACCATAACCATAATGTTTATCATAATTAATATAATCATCATCATTTTCACCAATTTGTCGTCGCTGTTATAGATTTCACAACTTTAATCGTCGTCACGTCATCATTGTTGCCGTTATCATTTACATTACCTTTGTTATCATCGTCACTGGCATTGTTTTTCATCAATGTCACTGTCATCAGCATACTTATTGTCTTTAATTTAATGTTATTTTCGATATCGTTGTCATAATTATTGCTGTCATCAATACCTTTATCGCCATAATTTCATTGTTGTCGTAGTCATTATCGTCATTATAATATCATCATGTATGATGAATTAACGGAGGGATGGGGGTGATTTCCCCCCTGTTGGAAAGTTATACCCCTCTCATAAATTCATATTAACATCCCTGCCAGAGATAACTTCTATCCCCCTCACAAAATATAATTATTTTAATACGAGTGTATGTACTTTATAAAGTATAAAGTATACAAAGAAAATAATATTGATGTATTGTCATCACCGGCAAGCTGACAACAATCAATATCTTCAGCCTGCTCATGGATATTATCATGATCAAGATGCAAGACAAGCAACTCAGTGTGACCAAGCATTCAGCCGTATTGAATGATAATAATAATTTTATGTATGGTATTTTCTATCTAGGATTCTAGCCCCACTCATCAGAAATCTTAATTCGCGCTCTGATTGTAGTCACAATCGTAGCAGTCGTTGAAGTATTCATCGTCATCATTATCGCAGTAATCATCGTTGTCGCTATTATAATCATCGTCAAAATCGTAGTCATTATTATTGTCGTCATAGTAGCAGTCATTGTTATTATCGTGGTTATGGTAGTCACCGTCATTGCCATTATATGAAGTTACCATAATCGATACTGTAGTCAGCATAACTTTCTCTATATAGTAGACGTCATCATTATCGTTATCGTAGATACAATCCTTGTCGTTATGGTACCAATCTTAGTCGTTATTGTAGTCAAGATGATAATGATGATGATGATGATGATGATGATGATGACGATCTTTCGTCCGATATCTGTGGAAATACAGTCTGATCCGTTTGGGTATGGATAATATTAATTTATTATTATAAAGCTATTATGATAGTAGGAAAAATTTCTTGCTGGTTATATTAAAATTAAAATGTGGGAGTTTCCATATATGGCAATCAACAATGCATAATCTGAAAGAACAAATGAAAATCGTAGATGATTAAAATGGTTACTACAAATCAACAGCGGGCACAATGTGTTTTTTGGTATGCTAAATTTGAGAGTATTAAAAGAGTTCAAAGGGAATTTCGACGTGAGTAGGTCTGTGGTGTGCCTAATGTATCTAAATACGATTCCCATAATATTGTGATATCGAACATTTGTAGAAAGAGGTTCTGTGTTAAAAACATGCAGGAGGTCGCAGGCGAAACCCATTAAGAGAAGCAGCTACCTCTTGGTTTAGCCCCCAAACTCCCCAGACCTAATCCTTCCCGATTTCTTCGTGTAGGGTTTTGTTAAAAACATTGTCTATTCACAGAAACCCAGGAACATTGATGATCTGAGAGTAAAAATTACTCAAGCTTTTCAACAAATCACCCGTCTTATGTTACAATGGACATGGGCTGAATTGCATCACCGTTATGAGTTGTGCAGGGTGCGCAATGGGGGGTCATGTTGAGCTCTAAGGAATCTCCCATCTTTCAGTGTTGTATGCACAAAGTTTCAAAAAATAATGTTCAGTAGTAAATGTTTTACGGTATTTTTATTTTCTCTATACTCAAACGGATCACCCTGTATAATCCACAGTTTTAAAGATAGAGAGATTGATTTTGAGTAAAAAAACGTTATTTTTTACAGGAAATTGGTCCCTGTATAAACATCGGAGGTTTTGACATAGGTATAAGGACAAAAGTGAAACATCTCTTTCGTAGGAGTGTCAAACTTTTGGTAGAAGTTGTAGAAAACATTTTGGGGGTCCTACAAAATGAAATATCGTCGGTTTCTTGGTAAAAGTGATTAAGTCACAATTCAAGGCTTCCAAGCATTATGAAAATTTAAGACATAATTTTATATTAAAAACTAATAATATTGCACATTTACCTTCAAAATAACTTATTACTAACATCTAAAGAAGTGCAGTTATTTTTGGATGGATCATTAAACCTTTAAATGCCTTTTCCCAACAATTTTGAATTTTGGACTTGGTCACTTTTACCAAGAAACCGACGATATGACCTTCAAGGAGTCCGTGACAATTGGAGTAAAGTTTTGCATGATCAGTTAGTACAGTTATGTGAAGCGAGAATGTACAATTTGTCCGAACCATGATATGGACGATGATGATTATTACAAGTTTCTGCGTAAAGAAATGTTCGCTATATTTTAAATATATGAATGGTTAATTATAATTTTTTTATTTGGTAATAACTTGTTTGATATTCAAACATGCGTTTCACTTTGTAATTGAAGCGAAATTGTAAAACTTCTGAATAAATATTTAATTATTTTTAAATTAGGAAGAATCGCGCAAATATACATCACGAACGTTAATTAAAAACTCCCACATTCCAGCCAGTCTCGCAACGAAAAAAAAAAAAAATAGAGCATTCGGCATAGGCATCACGGTCTCATTCTTAACGGCTAAAAGAGCACGTAGGCTATCACTTCTTGTGGAGCTGGTGATGTGATGAGCAACACGGCACATTCAATTTATTGTATTCACCTTTTTCTGTTTTCTTCTGCCTATATTTTTATCGAACTCTATTTTCTTCCTTCTCTCATCTCCCTATTTCTTCCTTTAGCATATTTTATAATAATTAAATTCTTCCAACTTGATTTCTCCTTCCTGTTATTTACTTTTTCCTCCTCATCTCACCGTTCCTTCCATTACTTTTTCTTCCTTGTTTTTGTTCCTTATGTCTTCATTCGAACTTTCCTCTTTATTTTTTCCTCCTGGTATTTAGTTCTTCCTACTCAGGATCATTTCTCCCTCCATTCCAATATTTATTTTTCGTTATTTATTTATACATCCGCCTGTCATAACAGATGAGCATATAAGTCCGGAAAAAAATTTTAAAAATGAATAGGGACCAATGGCGGGCTTATGTGAGGGCGGCAATGAACCTCCGGGTTTCTTAAAAGCAAGTAAGTAAGGGTGCTATTCATAGACATTTCGCAGCACGCGCTACGAGCGTACTAAGCTAGCCCCGGCTATCCACTGGTTACTAGTACAGAATTCAAATCATATCCTATCGCTAACACTGGTTTATGAATATGAAAAACGCTGATCATCCACCGGAAGCCAGCGCTAAAAATGTCTATAAATACGGCCCTAAGTAAGTAAGTATATGGAATAGAGTGAAAAATCAATACAGTAGATAGCAATCATAGTACAATATGAAATTTAGAAAGTTAAAAAATTAAACATTACATAAATGATTATGTAAAATGCCTATGGATTTCATTAAGATATTTAAACAAATGTTTTTAATATCTTGGGATATCATATCATATTGTTTTCAAATATCAGTAGTATATTAATTATTTTTCATATCTTTATTCCCCCAACTTTATTTCTTCTTCCTTCTCAGCTTCATTTCTCTCTTCCTTCCATTACTATTTCTTTTTCGTTTTAGTTCTAACTCATGTTATCTATTTCTTCTTTCATAATTATTTATTCCTCCTGGTATTTAATTCTTCCTGCTCAGTTTTATTTCTCGATTATTTCCATTATTTCTCTGTTTCTTTTTTTGCTTCAGTTCTTAATCATGTCTTTATTTATATTTCTATCTAGTTCTCCCTCCATCACTATTTCTTCTTCTTCTTCGCCCTTCTTCTCTTTATTTCCTCTCCTCAGCACTATTTTCCCCTTCCCTTCATTATTTTTTATTTCAAATTTTAGTTCTTCCTCATGTCCTCACCTTTGTTTCCTCCATCCTCATCTTATTTTTTCTTTCTTAGTTTAGTTCTTATTCATACCTTTCGTCTGTTTTTTTCTTCCTGGTATTTAATTCTTTTTCGTTGTCTTTATTTCTTGTCTAAGTTATCCTTTTCCTCTCTAACTTTTCACAATCTTATTTCCACCTTTCTTTATTTATCCCTTTTCCTTCATTTATTATATCTTCTCTAACTTCCATTCTTTTGCTTAATATTTAATTCAATCATTCATTTAACGTATCACTTATTTCTTCATTCAAATATTCATCCATTAATTTATTCTTCATTCAATATATCATTTATTCCTTTATTAAAACATTTCTTAATTCGTTCATTTATTCATTTATTGTATCATTTATTCCTTCAATTCTTTATAGATTAATTAATTCATTAATTTATTTATTCATTCACTGAGAAACATTTCTTCACTTCTTCATACATTAATTTGTTTCTTCGTTCATCCATTCATGTGTTCTTTCATTCATTCATTCATTCATTCAATGCTTCATTTACCATTTTACTAAAAAATTCCTCCACTTCTTCATACATTAATGTGTTCATTCATTCATTCATTCTCATTCATTCATTCGTTCTTATCTAGAAAAATATTCTAGTGAATAATTTTATCTTGACACGATAATGTTATTATTTAACTAAATTTTCTCATCAGAAGTAATTGAGGAGCGTTTTTGCAAAAGTCGATAGATGCAGAAATCAAGATTTTACAGAAATTACACTAAGTGACAGGATCTATCGAGTTTTGAAAAAACCTGGAATGTTTGGTAGTCTCTACATACGGTATGAATCAATTTTGGTAAATCTGATTTCATAGATCGATTCCGGAGGTAGAAAAAACACGATATCCATATGTAACTCACTATCGAAAATTTCTGCATCTATCGACTTTTGCAAAAACTCTCCTCAATTGCTAAATTACTATAATTTGGTTTAAGAGACCATCTTCACTTCTACACACATTAATTTATTTCTTCATTCATTCATTATTTCACTCAGTCATTCATTCGTTTAATATTTCATGTAGACTATCCCTTCACACAAAAATTATTCTCCTATCTATACATTGTTTCTTTATTTTTTCTTTTGTGTTCTTCATTTCTCTAATTTTATTTACATTTTCCTCTTGTCTTCTCTGTTCAATATTCTCTCTCTTTTGCCCTTCTTTGATCCATCTCTTCATTTCTTTCTTCTTTTCGTTTATATCACGTTACGTTTCTTTCTTCCTCTATTAATTCATATCGTTCTTCACGCTTTATAACACTGCCGAAAACGCATGGAACAGTATGACGTGTCATTTTGACCACAATTGTTCATTGTACACCAGAGAAAGTACGTAACATTTACATAACACGGTTTACTGTGTATGAGAGCGAGGCGAAGTACAGCAGTGCTGAATCCATTCAGGCGGCACAGACGATCAAGAAGGCAGCGGTTTGTCATCTACAAACCATTGTCGACAAGCACTCTCCCGGCGGGAGGTGGCTTCCATTCACGCCACCTGGCGCACCTGCTGCGCGTCAGACTCGTCCGCAGTGTGCTATGGCGCGAAAACTCAGGGAGCTGTGCAAGAGGACTCCAGCCGAAACAAATTTTACAGTCTTACTAATAAACCGTGTATAGTTTTTATACGAGACTTATGCAGAGTTGAGACAGAAAACGTTACTAATAAACCGTGAATAAGCTATGGATGTATAAACAGCCTGTAACTATACAATGGGAATTACTTTGCAGTAGTTGTATACACGAAACCCCTTGTTTTAGTGTTGTATATAGCGAAAAAATGGCCGCCCCTCTAACAGCTGTTCGTATCGACTGTCATTTTATGATGATGGTTACCTTGTAACCACAGAAGAACAAACCAAAGATCATAGAATTATTACAATAATATTGCTGTAGCTTGTACTCTTTGACCAAAATGAAGTGTGGGAATCGATTAGAGCCAGTTGTACTATCGATATTTAACACGCCATCCTAGAGCGCTCTACCGGATGCAATAGAGAACCTCAGATATTCTATTACCTTTCGTAACGAAGTAATGACGAAACTATGACGTAGCTGTGTAACAGTTATACTGTTATACACGACGTATGTAGTGATTATTAGTAAGGAATTTACACACGACTTATAAACGAGCTACTCATTGTATAAATATAAGACAATTAAACGTCTGTATACAGAGTTTTTATTAGTAAGACCGTTAGAGTCTAGGGTTCCCAGACGTATCGTAAAATACGGGACCGTCCCGTTTTTCGCTAATGTGTCCCGCTGTCCCGAGAAAAGTCTTCAGAACAGCTTTCCGTCCCGTATTTTAGAGTTATAAACTGAGAAAAAACGGAAAAGTTACAATGTCTATTCTACATTACAAATTACAAATATCGCACTGCATCATTGCAGGTATAGTAGCCTCGTTTAATTATTAGGCAGCGGCATTCCTTTTAAGATTTGTAGGTCTTTATTGCATGCACCGATAATAAAATGAAAATGCGACGTTGTCACGTCTTGTTTGTTGCTGCTATATATTAATATAACATGGAACAAGACACACTGCTAAAATTTGCAACTCTGGTTTATATATACACTCCGCGTGAAGTATTGGAGCGGCCTTCAAAAGACTTGACGACAATGGACAGCGCTACATAATTAAAATTATTGAAACTACAAAGCTTCCGTCCTCTTTGACACCGCTAGCCTACTAATTGAACGTGGCTACTTTAACTGTAGATGGGCTATTATAAAACAACTATTGTGAGTTATTAATTTTTCAAGGCGAGTGATGAAGTCTGGGTGGATTTTTTTAAAAGTACTGAAGGAGAACTCTCAAATTTGAAGAGGGTAGTGGAGTTCATTATGTGTATCCCTGGAACAAATGCGTGTGTCGAAAGATTATTTTCTCGAATGAACGCTCTATGGACTGATGAGAAAAATAAACTGTTTGTAAAAACAGTAAAATCAATGCTTGTTGTAAAATAATTCTTCAGTGAGGATTGTGTTGCTTTTCATGACATGATTCTTCAAAATAAACAATTTATTACGTCACATATTCATTTGTATGAGGTCTCGCCCACCTCATTGAATATTACACGGCTACTATGAAGTAGCCAATATGTATTATTACTATTTAATACGAGAAAAATTCGTACCGGCACCGGGAATCGAACCCAGGACCTCTGAGCTCTGCGCGCAGAGCTGAGAGGTCCTGGGTTCGATTCCCGGTGCCGGTACGAATTTTTCTCGTATTAAATAGTAATAAAACAATTTATTGTTAAGTGAAATCAATTCTTCAGAGAAATATTGCAAGGCCAAGGTGGATTGATTTGTAAGAATACTGTCAAGTGAGTAGTGTATTTTGTAGCTATTTCTGTAATAACTTTGTAAAAAACATTTGAAGGCAACTTACATAAAGAAGCTTAAACGTAATGCAAAAGTGCTCCCTAATAATTTTGTTTACTATTTGTTTACTTACCCTTAGTTAGTAAAAGTGTTCGTGTTGTAAACTTTACTACACACACACTTTCAAAGATTGGCATATTTGATGGGTGCGCATTCTAAACTTACTCAGTGAAAACATATTTTACAATATGTCTGGGAACCCTATTTTAGACTTACGTCCTTATGGCAAGGACTTCCTGTATAATAGGAGCCTCTATTGATTATTAAATTTGTCGAATCGTTAGACAATTTGTAAAAGGTAAAATGAATTCATTTGATTTAAAACTCAGAAAAATAAAATTAAAAACGAATGAAGAGGACCAAATAAATCAGTGAATAGTTCTGAGCATGCGTAACAGATGATCGCCCAGAATCCATTACGTTACTAAACAAACTTTTCCACCGGGCAGAAATGATCGCTTTTGCTGTAATTATGTCTCCAAGGTAAACCAATTTGGAAGCTGTACGTATGTTCCGTGAAGTGCAGAAGAAAATGAAGATCGAAGCATTACCAACTAACGATCCTTAGTAAGCAATTTAATCTTGTTGAAACAGAGCTTCCGGGCTAAGATGCCGTGGTCTACTGGTGCTGACGTTACCAGACGTTTCGTCTACTTCTACGGCAGACATCTTCAGTGGTTAGGTATCCTCGGTCGAAGTCTTCTGCTCGGGATACCTGCAGTTGCTACAGATATCCCGAGCAGAAGACTTCGACCGAGTATACCTAACCACTGAAGATGTCTACCGTAGAAGTAGACGAAACGTTTGGTAACGTCAGCACCAGTAGACCACGGCATCTCAGCCCGGAAGCTCTGTTTCAACTAGACACCGGCCGTGAAAGCCTGCATGCTAAGATTAATTTAATCTTGTTTCTATCCATGGTATCGAAAGCTTTCATGTAGTCTATAAACAATAGGTGAGTTTCTTTATTATTTTCTCGGTATTCTCTATAAATCCTGTAAGATCCAAGATAGTCATTAATAACACTCCTATTGAACAGATTCACCGCTTCACTTTCTTGGGATGTGATATATCTTACCATGGTGAAATTGATATTAACGAAAAAATAGCAAAATTTAATAAAATGAACGGCACAATTAGAAGAACACTTAAACGAAAAGTAAGGAAGGAAACTATAATGAAGTTTTATAAAGTGATAGCGATACCAATATGCTTATACGGCAGTGAGACATGGACCATGACGAAGAGAGATATATCTAGATTGCAGGCAGCAGAAATGAGATTCCTAAGAGCAACGGCTGGATATAGTATAACGGATAGGAAAAGGAATACAGATATTAGAAAGGAACTGAATGCTGAAAACTTAATAAAGAAAGCAGAAGAATATAGAAGTTCTTGGTCACAGCATGTCCAAAGAATGAGTAATGGCCGTATTCCGAAACAAATAATGGAATACAAGCCAAAGGGAAGAAGAAGTTTAGGCCGTCCAAGGAAACGCTGGATAGACCAGCAAATAGAGGCGTAACAGGAGATAAGCCTAAATATTTGAAAAGAAGAAGAAGAAGAAGAAGAAGAAGAAGAAGAAGAAGAAGAATCTTTTTGTCACGTAGTTAGCCCTCAGAAAAGAAGGGGTAGTAAAATATGTAAAGAATGTTAGCCACCAAGACCTCTTTAGAATTTGCCCTTGAGTCTTACAACGATGAAAGAGAAAAAGAAATAAATTGTGCTTAAATTAGCGGCCGTGCAGCGCTTACGATCGAATCTTTAGTCATTTGTCTCAAACAATTGAGCGGCGTGGTGCGTATCAAAGTGGCAGTTCATCTCACAAATGAAGCTATAAACGCGTAACGAGTGACTTGACCACCGAGACTAAACGTGCCACGCCCACCTGCTCCAGGAGGCCTTGGCTGGCTATGGAGAAAAGATTACCATAATTACAGATAACAACGCTAATTTTCACAGTCTCTGAGTGCTGCGACTTTTGTATAAAGGGCTTATCGCCACGATGTTTAGATGTAAATGATTTCAAAGACACATTTCTCCATTTGGAGATGTCCTAACGCGAGATACACTTAACAGAAAACCGTAATATACTTCCGAAGATAATTTACAGGGAGAAATAACTAAATATAGGCCTATGCCATTATTATAATTTAAAAGATAATCCTTCAAAAGACGGGAAACATTTAGGAAAATAAGAAAACTCTTCTTCTAATATTACACAGAGTGGAAATTTATTCTTCGGTTGAGAAGCTTTTATCATCTAGTCTGCTGTCAAAAATCTGAAAGTTAGAACTTATAAAACAGTTATATTACCGGTTGTTCTGTATGGTTGTGAAACTTGGACTCTCACTCTTAGAGAGGAACATAGGTTAAGGGTGTTTGAGAATAAGGTGCTTAGGAAAATATTTGGGGCTAAGCGGGATGAAGTTACAGGAGAATGGAGAAAGCTACACAACGCAGAACTGCACGCATTGTATTCTTCACCTGACATAATTAGGATCATTAAATCCAGACGTTTGAAATGGGCAGAGCATGTAGCACGTATGGGTGAATCCAGAAATGCATACAGAGTGTTAGTTGGGAGACCGGAGGGAAAAAAGACCTTTGGGGAGGCCGAGACGTAGATGGGAGGATAATATTAAAATGGATTTGAGGGAGGTGAGATATGATGATAGAGACTGGATTAATCTTGCACAGGATAGGGACCGATGGCGGGCTTATGTGAGGGCGGCAATGAACCTTCGGGTTCCTTAAAAGCCATTTGTAAGTAAGTAAGTAAGTAAGTAAGGAAGTGATAATAACAGTGGATATTTAAAAAGCTTATTCTTTGAGAACAGTATAACAAAAAATTCGTGAGACCATATTAGTCCCAAATGGATACTTTTCTCAGACAAACATAATTTTTACCATAATGTTAACGTTGCTTTACTCGATAAGTAGTATCAGTACTACAGAGTCTGCCAAAAACATGTATATACTCTTTAAGGAACGAAAACTATTTATTATGTGTTTGTTTTACATTTAAATACGATTATATATGTAGTACTGTCTTCAGTTAAGTATATCTGTAGAGCGAAAGACCATACTACAAAATACTCTTAATTCAAATCAATTGACCATATCAGTATTCCGGTACAGTCTGACAAAGAGTGTATACATTTTCTTGGCGGAATCTGTATTCTGATTTTACTTTTATCATTAGAGTAACTGGTAAGAAATGATATTTAATCCCTTGCAATTTTTAAATAAATTTGATAGTTCTCTTGTAAATTAAATAGAAAAAAAAACACGTATCGTTATTTTCTACCATTAGGAAGTCTGGCAACCTTGCTGGGGTGACTAAAGGACGAAACTCTGCTGTTAAGACCGAGTGCACGTGCGCTGTTGCCAAACTACGCAGAATTTATACCTAATTTTCTAATTAACGATGCATTTAATTAGAACACGCATAACAGGTTTTTTATTTGAATTGCTCAGTGCCAGAGTTGCCTAAAGCACAAAATTTTTAGCCGCAGATTTCTGCATACAATGACTGTAAATTATCATTTATATGTGTGCCAAAGTAGATGTACTAGATAAATATTAGATTATAGTAAATGAGAAATAATTTCCAATTAACAGCATATAGTTTTTAAAAACGAGGTCTAAACTTAGACTTCAATAACTTTTTGAATGTAATTGTGGTATAGGCAAGTCTGGCACTGAGGTACTCTTTTATTGTAATGTAGCCAAATGTATTTTATTGCCCCCTTCAATCTGTACACAATTATGTGACTTCCCCCCTGAATGTGTATCTATAATGTATGTGTATGTATGTATGTATGTATGTATGTATGTATGTATGTATGTATGTATGTATGTATGTATGTAGGTATGTATGTATGTGCGTGTATCTTAGGTCACTGGCTGACAAGAAACTGAATTCTGAAGAATGCACTGGAAGGAATGGTGAACGGGAGAAGAATTCGAGACAGAAGAATATATCAGATGATAGACGACATTAAGATATATGGATCATATGCGAAGACTAAGAGGGCGGTAGAAAATAGGAAAGATGAGAGAATTGGAGAATGCTGAGTATGCAGTGAATGACCTGCCATTTGGCAGAAAACTATGGGCAAACCTCACTCTTAGTCTCCGCATATGATCCATATATCTTAATGTCGTCTATCATCTGATATCTTCTTCTGCCTCGAACTCTTCTCCCGTTCACCATTCCTTCCAGTGCATTCTTCAGTATTCAGTTTCTTCTCAGCGAGTGCCCCAACCAATTGATTTGTATCTTCCCGATCAGTTTTAGTGTTAGTTTTTCTTCACCAACTCTTTCCAGAACAGCTTCATACACATTCTCTCTCTCTCTCTCTCTCTCTCTCTCTCTCTCTGTCATAGCCAATGGTCCAATATTATGGCATCACGTCTAGAAACATAAAATATCGCAACATTAAGAGTTTTGAACACAGAACAGAGATGAAAATGAGATAACATATTTCGCCTGTCACAACTGGAGTCTCGTTCCGCCCGTCACAAATTGGTGTTTTTCTTAAATATTTGTAAATAAAGCGGAGACTGCAAAAAACGCCCGAATACAAATGAAAGCACTCCAATGGTACTTACTTACTTACTGGCTTTTAAGGAACCCTGAGGTTCATTGCCGCCCTCACATAAGCCCGCCATTGGTCCCTGTCCTGAGCAAAATTAATCCATTCTCTATCATCATATCCCACCTCCCTCAAATCCATTTTAATATTATCTTCCCATCTAAGTCTCGGCCTCCCTAAAGGTCTTTTTCCCTCCGGCCTCCCAATTAACACTTTATATGCATTTCTGGATTCTCCCATACGTGCTACATGTCCTGCCCATCTCATACGTCTGGATTTTAAGTTCCCAATTATGTTAGGTGAAGAATACAATGCGTGCAGTTCTGTGTTCTGCAACTTTCTCCATTCTCCTGTAACTTCATCCCGCTTAGCCCCAAATATTTTCCTAAGAACCTTATTCTCAAACACCCTTAACCTATGTTCCTCTCTCAAAGTGAGAGTCCAAGTTTCACAACCATACAGAAGAACCGGTAATAGGCTATAACTGTTTTATAAATTCTAACTTTCAGATTTTTGGACAGCAAACTGGATGATAAGAGCTTCTCAACCGAATAATAACACGCATTTCCCATATTTATTCTGCGTTTAATTTCCTCCCGAGTGTCATTTATATTTGTTACTGTTGCTCCAAGATATTTGAATTTTTCCACCTCTTCGAAGGATAAATTTCCAATTTTTATATTTCCATTTGGTACAATATTCTGGCCATGAGACATAATCATATACTTTGCTGTGGTCGTGCCAGAGAATCAGTCCCATTCCGAGGCTTATTTGAAGGATTCGTAACAAGCTGTTTTTTACTGTGAAGGGTTGTTAGCCCTTCGCCCAACCCCCAAGCTGGAGGACCACCTCTCATCGGCTGTCCGCGACTGCTTATTCAATATATTCACAGCTACCCTCCATATCTGGAGGCCGTCTTCTCGATCCGCAACCTGAGGACGCGCCGTGCCGTGGTGATAGGGACCCACAATATAGAAATTAATATACTATCAACATACGTTAAATAAAAGCCGGAACAAATTGTCCCTTCTTTAATTAAGAGATTGATTCCTACCTAAACTTAAATATTGAGAGTGAGGCTATTTTTCACTTTTAATGTGCCAGCATTTCAGTAACCTAATCCCTCACAAACCTTGCGTAACCCTGTCACTGATAGTCAGCCTAATTCTCACTGATAATACAGAGTGTTTCTAAATTAGACCGACAAACTTATGGATCGGATAGATAATCTTCTTTCAAATATTTTTCGTTAAGAAACCCATGGGCTCGGAAGCTCCGTTTCTGTGCAAGAGGGGTTTAACGCTACCACCCAGTTTGTGTACGTCAGCGTAGTATCATTCTTCAACCCGGTTAGTTTATTCCCTGAGCTCGGTATCATGCATTAACCCAACTTGATTACTATCTGTGGTTTATGAAATCCTTCTTGACTCCGAAGAAGATCTTGCAACACGCATTGTCTGGGCAGTAGCTGAAATCAGGGAAATGCCTGGCGTCTTTGAAAGGGTACGACAAAATATGACATGTCGATGCAATGCTTGTCTGGAAGTCAATGGACGTGTGTTCGAGCACTTGTAGTGATAAGACAGTAAAGCAATGGATCCATACTGCTAATTTAAGTGAGTGTTTTTCCTTTTCATTCGGTTTGTTTTCTTTGTGTTTTTCTGTATATTTGCGTCAATAAATTGTGCCTGTAACATTAATGATTTGTTTATTCACTTTTCACGTATCTAATTACTCCAATCCCTTCCTCTACGATCGAAACATGTAATGACATAAACACCTCTTGCTATGAAAGGAAGTATCAAAGCCCATGGGTTCCTTAACAAAAACGGTTTGAAAGGTTATCTATCCTATCCCAAAGTTTGTCGGTCTAATTTAGAAACACCCTGTATTTCTATTAGTACTCCCTGCGGTAAAAGACATTTTGTTTGTTTATTCATTCATTCATTCGTTCATTTTATGCCACAGATCTTACATGAGCAATGAAGCTTTAAGATATGGAACAAGTCAAAATTTTACAGTATTACAATTACAATTAGTGAAACTTACAGCAGAATCCGTATAAGCCAGTTTCTATCTGATGCTTTTCCAATTCACTGCGGGCTAAAGCAGGGAGATGCACTGTCACCTTTACCTTTTAACTTCGCTCTAGAATATGCCATTAGGAAAGTCCAGGATAATAGACAGGGTTTTGAGTTGAATAGGTTACATCAGCTTCTTGTCTATGCGGATGACGTGAATATGCTAGGCGAAAATCCACAAACGATTAGGGAAAACGCGGAAATTCTAGTTGAAGCAAGTAAAGCGTTAGGGCTGGAAGTAAATCCCGAAAAGACTAAGTATATGATTATGTCTCGTGACCAGAATATTGTACGAAATGGAACTATAAAAATTGGAGATTTATCTTTCGAAGAGGTGGAAAAATTCAAATATCTTGGAGCAACAGTAACAAATATAAATGACACTCGGGAGGAAATTAAACGCAGAATAAATATGGGAAATGCGTGTTATTATTCGGTTGAGAAGCTTTTGTCATCTAGTCTGCTGTCAAAAAATCTGAAAGTTAGAATGTATAAAACAGTTATATTACCGGTTCTTCTGTATGGTTGTGAAACTTGGACTCTCACTTTGAGAGAGGAACAGAGATTAAGGGTGTTTGAGAATAAGGTTCTTAGGAAAACATTTGGGGCTAAGAGGGATGAAGTTACAGGAGAATGGAGAAAGTTACACAACGCAGAGCTGCACGCATTGTATTCTTCACCTGACATAATTAGGAACATTAAATCCAGACGTTTGAGATGGGCAGGACATGTAGCACGTATGGGCGAATCCAGAAATGCATATAAAGTGTTAGTTGGGAGGCCGGAGGGAAAAAGACCTTTGGGGAGGTCGAGACGTAGGTGGGAAGATAATATTAAAATGGATTTGAGGGAGGTGGGATATGATGGTAGAGACTGGATTAATCTTGCTCAGGATAGGGACCAATGGCGGGCTTATGTGAGGGCGGCAATGAACCTCCGGGTTCCTTAAAAGCCAGTAAGTAAGTAAGTAAGTAAGTACAATTACAATTTTTACAGTTTTACAATTTAGTAATTTTCTACAATTTTTACAATTTTTTGCAATTTTTACAATATTTTGGCGAGATGTAATGAGATGAGGTGAGGTCCGAGGATTCGCCAAGAGATTACCCGGCATTTACGTTTTGATTGGGGAAAACCTCGGAAAAACCCAACCAGGTAATCAAATCAAAGGGGTTGATGCCGAGGACTCGCCATAGACCACCCAGCTTCAATCCCACGGCTGGGGAAAACCTCGGAAGAAACCATTCAATGAGACCAAATGGGGATCCAACCCAAGCCCGAACGCAGCTCCGGATCAGCAGCCCAGCGAGTCTGCCGACTTAGCTACATCGATGGCTCTACTAAAAATATACAATACATAGCCAATCTGATTATTAAATTTACAAACGCAAACGTTCATTCATCAGTTGAGCCAAATATATAGAACAAAACAAGTAAGTTAATTAATTTTAAGGCATAGCAATCGTTGCTAAGAGATGATCTGATTGCTTTTGTTCTTAAAAGGAATGATACAAAACTCTGTGATTTAGCATCATATTGAAATTGAAATAACATTTGTGCGAGATCGTGCGTATTTGCTTGTTTTCCGCACAGAACCAATAAGCGGTAAGTGTGAAATACCACATTCAGTATTCCCAACGTAACACACATAATAATTTCCCTCTTCTTACCGCTTAAGCACGACATTCATTTTACTGCTTTAGGCTTTTAACATATTATTTTTAGAGACGTTTAACATAGTAATAATTATAAATTGGAAACTTACCACTGCAATTTCACCTAAATTGCACTGTTAATTATTGTTTTTAAATATTTGCAAAAATTAAGTAAAGTCTACTACTCCACGGAACTTATTGCATTCCTGACACAAGTAACATTAAGGAAGCCGTGAAAAAATCAACAAGATTCCAGATGCCGATGTTATTACTGCAATATGTTATATAAATAATATTGTTAAAATATTAAAATGAAAAATAAATCATTACATAACCTTACCGTTTGTTTTAAGTTCGCATTAATAGACTGGGGGGGGAAAAAGACAGACGTATATCACAGCCTGCTGGAGTATAGTAAACACAGAAAACATTTTATAGCAACAATGTTGAAGAAAGATATTTTGGCTTTCCGAAGTTGCCGTCATTAAACAGAAACCAAGTTGGAGATTTCATTGCAACTAATTAGAAATTCGTCTTTCAGGTATGTAATAAACGATCTTGGCACAAAATAATGTACGATACACGAGCGGTATGTTTGTTTTCATGTTCTCGGAAATTAAAAAAGCTCAACTACGTTTCGCTTTTTCAATCTTTTCCTCGAACATGAAAACATCAACATACAGCTCTTGTAACGTATATTACTATTATATCACTTCTGAAATAATAAAATTTGTATATCGATTTTATTGTATGTCCTTCCAACCGGTTCAGACGTAAAATGAATCCATGCTTTCCAATTAGAAACGTAGAAGTTCTCTTAAAAGGTTTGCCTCATCGTTATTGTTTGCAGAGATTCTTGGAGCCTGCTCAGCTGGGCCTGCAAGTTCTTAGCAAGGGCATCTTAGTGAACTAGTTTAATGTAAGGGTGTCATCTTGCTGCAGGAAACAGTCCTGTCGTAAATTAAAGAAGCTGGTCTGTCCGAAATAATTAATGATCTCGACACTATTCAGCTTCGCAGTAAAGCGGAAGTCCTTATTCATGACATGTAACATAGGAATGCATTGTTACGCGTGTTTCAATGCAGGTCTACCAACACGCCGACAAACTAAGTAATTAATAATACAAAAATTCCCATTCCACTAGTCGGCAACTACATTAACACAAACACGAGATGATAATAGCATTGTTGGAAATGAGGTTATGTCAATATCATCATATAATTGTACTGGCTTTGTAAAGTTCATTATGCTATTTGTTAATTAATATACTCTGCTAATTATGAAAGAATTATTAGTTTGTATATTTATACTGAAAACATTCATACATTAACTACGATGTACAAATAACAAAATCCTTTATAAGTTTCTACAGTATGAAAAGTACATTTTAATTAATTAAATATCTGAGCAGCAGAAGAAGTATGATTAAAAAAAGTCAAGCCTTTGTCTTCCTACTGCATCTGAGAAGGAAATAGCCAAAGCCTCACTGACGTAATAACAGTTTTTAAAGCACCGTACATTTTAACATAAACGTTGGAAATAATATTTGCACTGACCAATCAGTTTTAAGTAAATTAAGATTTTTAAATAATATAATAGTAATATATCAACATAAAAAGCAAAGGGTATGAAATTCAGACTTAAAAATAAGTCAAAAGATAAATGAATTTTCCAACATAAAACATTTAAAATATGATATTATATACGGTTACGAAAGTGATGTAAATAACTACCATTAAAAGGCACAACAAGTTTATTTTTGTGGAAATGGTTGGAAATCATCAATGGAAGCAGACAGGATCACTTTTTAGCAATAAGGGTGTAATAACAATTATTGATGTTTAATTATTATTAGATATTGTGTATAATTCTTAAATTATTGAATTTCTAATAATTATGAATAATAAAGTTGATTATATTAAAGCTTGTACAATCTATACTAATAATAAATCTGTAGCCGAAATTTTTCTGGTAATTTTCGCTTTTCTAGAAATAATTGGTCCTAACATGTATAATTAACCATCCTGAAACCGAAAATCGCATTTTTGAAATTTTTGTCTGTCTGTCTGTCTGTCTGTCTAGATGTTTGTTACCTTTTCACGCGATAATGGCTGAACCGATTTATATGAAAATTGGAATGTAAATTAAGTTCGTTGTAACTTAGATTTTAGGCCATAAGACATTAAAATACTTTATTTAAAAGGGGGGGTTATAAAGGGACTTGAATTAAATAAATCGAAATATCTCCCTTATTATTAATTTTCGTGAAAAATGTTAAATATCAAGGGTTTCTTTAAAAATGATTTCCGGTAAGTTTTACTCTATACAAAATTTTGGTAGGACTGATATTTAATGAGATAAATGAGTTTTAAAATTACAATAACAACGCCATCCAAGGCGCTGTACTGAAATAATTATTAGATATTGTGTATAATTCTTAAATTATTGAATTTCTAATAATTATGAATAATAAAGTTGATTATATTAAAGCTTGTACAATCTATACTAATAATAAATCTGTAGCCGAAATTTTTCTGGTAATTTTCGCTTTTCTAGAAATAATTGGTCCTAACATGTATAATTAACCATCCTGAAACCGAAAATCGCATTTTTGAAATTTTTGTCTGTCTGTCTGTCTGTCTGTCTAGATGTTTGTTACCTTTTCACGCGATAATGGCTGAACCGATTTATATGAAAATTGGAATGTAAATTAAGTTCGTTGTAACTTAGATTTTAGGCCATAAGACATTAAAATACTTTATTTAAAAGGGGGGGTTATAAAGGGACTTGAATTAAATAAATCGAAATATCTCCCTTATTATTAATTTTCGTGAAAAATGTTAAATATCAAGGGTTTCTTTAAAAATGATTTCCGGTAAGTTTTACTCTATACAAAATTTTGGTAGGACTGATATTTAATGAGATAAATGAGTTTTAAAATTACAATAACAACGCCATCCAAGGCGCTGTACTGAAATAATTATTAGATATTGTGTATAATTCTTAAATTATTGAATTTCTAATAATTATGAATAATAAAGTTGATTATATTAAAGCTTGTACAATCTATACTAATAATAAATCTGTAGCCGAAATTTTTCTGGTAATTTTCGCTTTTCTAGAAATAATTGGTCCTAACATGTATAATTAACCATCCTGAAACCGAAAATCGCATTTTTGAAATTTTTGTCTGTCTGTCTGTCTGTCTGTCTAGATGTTTGTTACCTTTTCACGCGATAATGGCTGAACCGATTTATATGAAAATTGGAATGTAAATTAAGTTCGTTGTAACTTAGATTTTAGGCCATAAGACATTAAAATACTTTATTTAAAAGGGGGGGTTATAAAGGGACTTGAATTAAATAAATCGAAATATCTCCCTTATTATTAATTTTCGTGAAAAATGTTAAATATCAAGGGTTTCTTTAAAAATGATTTCCGGTAAGTTTTACTCTATACAAAATTTTGGTAGGACTGATATTTAATGAGATAAATGAGTTTTAAAATTACAATAACAACGCCATCCAAGGCGCTGTACTGAAATAATTATTAGATATTGTGTATAATTCTTAAATTATTGAATTTCTAATAATTATGAATAATAAAGTTGATTATATTAAAGCTTGTACAATCTATACTAATAATAAATCTGTAGCCGAAATTTTTCTGGTAATTTTCGCTTTTCTAGAAATAATTGGTCCTAACATGTATAATTAACCATCCTGAAACCGAAAATCGCATTTTTGAAATTTTTGTCTGTCTGTCTGTCTGTCTGTCTGTCTAGATGTTTGTTACCTTTTCACGCGATAATGGCTGAACCGATTTATATGAAAATTGGAATGTAAATTAAGTTCGTTGTAGCTTAGATTTTAGGCTATAAGACATTAAAATACTTTATTTAAAAGGGGGGGTTATAAAGGGGCTTGAATTAAATAAATCGAAATATCTCCCTTATTATTAATTTTCGTGAAAAATGTTAAATATCAAGGGTTTCTTTAAAAATGATTTCCGGTAAGTTTTACTCTATACAAAATTTTGGTAGGACTGATATTTAATGAGATAAATGAGTTTTAAAATTACAATAACAACGCCATCTAAGGCGCTGTACTGAAATAATTATTAGATATTGTGTATAATTCTTAAATTATTGAATTTCTAATAATTATGAATAATAAAGTTGATTATATTAAAGCTTGTACAATCTATACTAATAATAAATCTGTAGCCGTAATTTTTCTGGTAATTTTCGCTTTTCTAGAAATAATTGGTCCTAACATGTATAATTAACCATCCTGAAACCGAAAATCGCATTTTTGAAATTTTTGTCTGTCTGTCTGTCTGTCTGTCTAGATGTTTGTTACCTTTTCATGCGATAATGGCTGAACCGATTTATATGAAAATTGGAATGTAAATTAAGTTCGTTGTAGCTTAGATTTTAGGCTATAAGACATTAAAATACTTTATTTAAAAGGGGGGGTTATAAAGGGGCTTGAATTAAATAAATCGAAATATCTCCCTTATTATTAATTTTCGTGAAAAATGTTAAATATCAAGGGTTTCTTTAAAAATGATTTCCGGTAAGTTTTACTCTATACAAAATTTTGGTAGGACTGATATTTAATGAGATAAATGAATTTTAAAATTACAATAACAACGCCATCTAAGGCGCTGTACTGAAATAAAAACGAATGACTTCGTCTATAAGGGGCCTTGGACAACAACAATCTAAAGCTATTAAATATAGCTTACAGAGAATGTTTCTGTGTTTGTATGAAGTAATATCGTAAGCTAATTAATTGTTTAATTATTATTTCACCATTGGAAAGTGTAGTTTCTCTAGATGGACATACAGTAATTCTACAATGTTATTACAGTAACTTCTGAAACATATAGCAAGTAATATAAAGTATACACATTAAAACTAAATGATATGTCAATCTTCATTAAACTATGGTTGCATGTAATAACCAGGGAAAGGATTTATATGTAAATACATATTTACTTATAAAGCTAATATAATTTATATTTTGCATTATCTTTATGTTTCACAATGTGTAGGGTTGAAAAATCCTACTTTTATTTTCCATATTTTTCCATATTTTAGAGTTTAGTACATATTTTCGTTAATTTCCATATATTTTCCATATTTCATATAAAACAGTCCATATTATATTAGGTTTAACAATAAAACAAAACAAAATTCCATTAACTTTTAAAAATACATTTCAACAATAGAGATTTAAACACATGTTCAGTAATCCCTTTAACATCAGAGTTATTTGAAAATTAGCAGTCCTATCAACAATGGGAAAGTAAGTTACAAAACTGTATTAATTTAATTTAAAATTTTTAACAGACTTCAGTTGTGCAGCTCAACAGTTAAATGCCAGTCAGAGTACACATAGGTTCAGTTTTGTAAATCATACTATAAAGACGGTAAATATGCCAAAAGTACGTCATTCAGTCAATTTAAAATCAAAACTAACAAGTTACATTTCAGAATTTAAAGAAGATGGTTTATCAACTGACAATAAAATATTATTTTGTAATTTGTGTCAGTGTGCAGTATCATCTACACAAAAGTTCCTGGTGCAACAACACATTACAACTAGTAAACATCAGGCCAACAAACAACTAAATTCCAAGCAGAGACAATTGTTTTTAACACAACCAACAACATCGAATGTAAGATCTGAGTTTAACATCGACCTGTGCCGTTCTCTCATCTCTGCTGATATTCCTCTCTACAAACTAAAGAATAAGGTCTTCAGGGAATTCCTTGAAAAATATACTCAACATACAATCCCGGATGAGTCAACACTTAGGAAGACGTATGCTCCATCCATCTACGATGAGACAATACAGAAGATAAGAGATGAAATTAAAGATAGTTCAATTTGGGTTTCCATTGATGAGACTCCCGACAAAGAAGGTAGACTTGTTGGTAATGTAGTTATCGGTTTGTTAAGTGAACAATATTCTGAACGAATTCTTTTACATTGTGATGTTCTAGAAAAGTGCAATAACAAAACTATAGTTAAACTGTTCAACGAAGCTATGGGTATCCTGTGGCCAAAGGGTATTATGTACGATAATGTGTTATTCTTTATTAGCGATGCTGCCCCTTATATGGTCAAAGCTGGACAAGCATTATCTGTTGTATATCCTAAATTGACTCATTTTACTTGTGTGGCGCATGCATTTCATCGTGTGGCAGAAGTGGTCAGAGACAATTTCCCTAAAGTAGATTTGTTGATTTCATAAGTGAAAAAAGTATTTCTCAAAGCTCCCAGTAGAGTTAACGTGTTGAAAGAAATGTACCCTGAAATTCCATTGCCACCAAAGCCAATTTTAACTAGATGGGGTACATGGCTAGAAGCAGTTGAATATTATGCCGAACATATAGACTCTATTAACAATGTTCTCCTTGCATTGGACTCTGAAGATGCAGTCTCAATTGATACTGCGAAAACAGTTACCTGTGACATAAGTGTGAAGAATGACTTAGCTCACATTCAGCATACATTTTCATGCATCATAAAAACGCTCAAAAGTCTCCAAAATAGGCACCTTTCACTATCTGAAAGTTTTGAAATTATAAATAGTACTGTGGAACAACTGAATCGTGGTAGAGGTAAAGTTGCAGATGCAGTAAGAGCTAAGGTGGACACTGTACTTTCAAAAAACCCTGGATATGAAGAACTACAAAAGGTTGTTGCTGTGATGAGTGGTGAATCAACAGTGAAGATTAACTTGGACTTATCCCCAGCAGACATTGTGAAATTGAATTATGTACCAGTTACTTCTTGTGACGTCGAACGCTCTTTTAGTCAGTATAAATCTATCCTCAGAGACAATAGAAGAAGATTCACTTTTCAGCACTTGAAAGAAATGTTTGTAACCTATTGTTATGGTAACAGACAATAAAAATTGTGTTTTGTTGAAACTACATTGGAAGATAAGGTACGTCCATTATATTTTTTGTTTAGTTTGATTAAAATGTACCAATATTTAACGTACATAGTCATTTTTTTTATAATTTTAAGTCCATATTTAATTCCATATTTTGGTAAAAATCCATATTTAATTCCATATTTTGGTAAAAATAACTACATATATATTTACATATTTCATATATTTTTAGTCCATATAAATCCGTTCCCTGGTAATAACAATTAAGAAACATGTTAAAGGAACTGTCATTGCACCAAATGATTGCTCTCTGGATCAAAACGACAGCATTTTAATTTTTTAAATACAATTTAAATTAAGTAACATATTAAACGATTTATCCTTCTATCAAACACGAATGTTCCCTGGATCAAACGTCCTATTTTAATTATGTAATTACTTTATATTTATTTCTAACGGGTGCAGCGGAGCGCACGGGTACTAGTAAAATACTACATTGAGGCTTCTGTTGTATATAATATTAATCATCTTAAAGGTATTATTTGTGGAATAGAAAAATATTCTAGTGAATAATTTTATATTGACAAGATAATATTATTATTTTAACTAAATTTTTTCGTCAGAAGTAATTGCTAAATTACTATAATTTGGTTTAAGACACCATTACTTGTTTTCAGTCATCTGATGATTCATTTATTTTTAGAATTCAGTTAATGAAACCATTTGTTGAAATATTTTCAATTACGATAGATCCATACCTATGTAATTTTCGTGTTGATAAAGTTGAAGTGTTACCCTTGCGACATATATCGGCTGAGTCTCTACGTCGAAATAAAGGAAAAAAGCAGGTGATTCAGATGTTAAGACGATTTTATTGAAACTAAACAGATTTCACATGTGATATACGTTTCTTAGCAACTACAGAAATTAAAAATTGAATCTTCAATTCTCTAGCAACATAAATTTTAACTGACACACGTCTTCAAGGGACGAGCCTTAAATATTTCTGTTTTTGTTTCATGTTACTCTCTGCGCTAAAAGAAGTTGTGTAATGAAATTTAGAGCCGCAGAAACTCTTTGTCGTGGCTTTTTCTAACATTATAAGGACAGTCAGCGGTGACGATCACCCCCAAACTTGCGGTAAGTTTGGAGAAGACTTACTGAAAGCTTTAAGGATATGTGTGACGCCACTCAATCTCTCCGCAGCTGCACAACTTCACAAAACTTCCCTCTGACATGCTTGCGAAACTGCACACGTGCCTTGCACATACACATTCCGCACTTGGTAACCAAGGCAACGGTCCGCCCGCCACTCAAGACGGATCCGAACTCCATATACGAGTACACTTTGCCTATTCATCACTTAACCGCAGAGTGCATGGTAAAGTATAGGTTCGGTTATCCGACAATCCATTTCATCCGATATATCGTAGTTTCGGGGCTGTGATACTGACACGCTGCATCAGAGAGATCAACAAATGCAGAACACATACAAAGACTGAAGAAATGAAAATTTCTTATGAGACATCAGTAGGGTAAATTGTAATCTTCTTAATACATAAAATTGAATGTGGGTATGTATGTATGTATGTATGTATGTATGTATGTATGTATGTATGTATGTATGTATGTATGTATGTATGTATGTATGTATGTATGTATGTATGTATGTATGTATGTATGTATGTATGTTCTCTATACAAATCTACACGCTTTGACCGATATGTGCCAAAGTTTGCACATTTAACCTTCATAACCAGGAGAAGAACATAGGCTACATTAAAATTGTGCAAATGGAAGTTAAATTAATTAAATATATAAAAAATAAAAATAAATAGATCAAATATTCATGTATTATATTAAAATGCAAAATCTTCTACAGTCAATTGTTCTTTATTATTGCCTGTTGTATTCAACATAGACTTTCACGAGGCCTTGGAAATTTTAACACGAAATTAAATTACATTGTTGTTACACATCATGAAGGCTAAAACTGGATAATTCATGCAATAAGTATCTTTACGCAGTCCAGGACCGTATTATGAATTCCTCGATGCAGTTTTGTAGATAGTGAGCAGATTGTTTTATCCAATTGAATTCTAGAATTCTTTGAAACTACAAGGATTGCTACCACATAATTTACTTAATATTGAATAGCCATAGTAGACCTACTATTGCGAAATATTGACTCACCAAAATTATGCAATAACAAGAATTTGTGTCAAAAACTCATACGGAACTTAATATGAGTGGCAATATTAACTGGAAAAACGAAAGAAGATGATGTTTTTATCCCACGTATTGCTATTATAGCCATTCGATTTTAAGCAATTATTATAAGTTACAGTAATATTTGTGATAATATTACAATATTATAATATTACAATAATAATATAGAGCCTATTTTACTGTTACTGTTAACCCGTCTCTTATTAATAAGTTATGGTCACTAATGACTTGGCCGTTTATAGAAAAATATGATTTTCTGTTGTGGTAGTGTTCTACATTTCCTTCTCCAGGAGAGTGAATTCTGATGAGTATAGTCTCCGTTACTACAAAACATCCTGAAATCCATGTATTTGATAGAATCCATCCGTTACAGATTGTAGTTTGGCCTTGAAGGAAATTAAATATATTGTGGGCAGAAAGGCTTAACAATGCATAATGCCGTGGTACGATAAATATTATCTTACTTACTTACTTACTTACTTACAAATGGCTTTTAAGGAACCCGAAGGTGCATTGCCGCCCTCACATAAGCCCGCCATCGGTCCCTATCCTGTGCAAGATTAATCCAGTCTCTATCATCACACCCCACCTCCCTCAAATCCATTTTAATATTATCCTCCCATCTACGTCTCGGCCTCCCTAAAGGTCTTTTCCCTCCGGTCTCCCAACTAACACTCTATATGCATTTCTGGATTCGCCCATACGTGCTACATGCCCTGCCCATCTCAAACGTCTGGATTTTAAGTTCCTAATTATGTTAGGTGAAGAATACAATGCGTGCAGCTCTGTGTTCTGCAACTTTCTCCATTCTCCTGTAACTTCATCCCGCTTAGCCCCAAATATTTTCCTAAGCATCTTATTCTCAAACACCCTTAACCTATGTTCCTCTCTCAAAGTGAGAGTCCAAGTTTCACAACCATACAGAAGAATCGGTAATATAACTGTTTTATAAATTCTAACTTTCAGATTTTTGGACAGCAGACTGGATGACAAAAGCTTCTCAACCGAATAATAACACGCATTTCCCATATTTATTCTGCGTTTAATTTCCTCCCGAGTGTCATTTATATTTGTTACTGTTGCTCCAAGATATTTGAATTTTTCCACCTCTTCGAAGGATAAATCTCCAATTTTTATATTTCCATTTCGTACAATATTCTGGTCACGAGACATAATCATATACTTTCTCTTTTCGGGATTTACTTCCAAACCGATCGCTTTACTTGCTTCAAGTAAAATTTCCGTGTTTTCCCTAATCGTTTGTGTATTTTCTCCTAACATATTCACGTCATCTGCATAGACAAGAAGCTGATGTAACCCGTTCAATTCCAAACCCTGCCTGTTATCCTGAACTTTCCTAATGGCATATTCTAGAGCGAAGTTAAAAAGTAAAGGTGATAGTGCATCTCCCTGCTTTAGCCCGCAGTGAATTGGAAAAGCATCAGATAGAAACTGACCTATACGGACTCTGCTGTATGTTTCACTGAGACACATTTTAATTAATCGAACTAGTTTCTTGAGAATACCAAATTCAATAAGAATATCATATAATACTTCCCTCTTAACCGAGTCATATACCTTTTTGAAATCTATGAATAACTAATGTAGTGGACCCTTATATTATCAATCATAATGTTAAATACCTTAAATATCCATGTAGCATAAGGTCTTAATGTTGTTAAAACTCTATTCATAGGTGAGATGGAATTATTTCGATTAGTCAGTTTCTTTGGATATTAGTGGCACTTTCTTTAATATTCGTCACTAGGGAGGAGAAAACATAAGTAAATATGGTTATTTTGGTTTTATATAGTTCCCTTGCCGAGGTCTTCGATAATTCTAACGAACAGTTTATTTAGAAATAGACCAAAATTTGAAACCCGGGCAACGCCGGGTAATTTAAGCTAGTATACAAATAAATGCTACGAAAATCAGTTACAGAAGACAGACGTTGCGGACCGCGTAGTGAACATTCACCATGGAAACTAGAAGTATGCGAGTCAATGTCAATGCGGAAATGGAAGGAAGGGAAACTGCGATTGAGAAAAAAAAATGTCTAAAGTATGTGAGCTCCAAGCCTGCTGGCCACTTGTCTCACTCGGAGTTCGCCGTCCCATTTAAGGAACATTAGAGCATTTTGAAAGGGGCAGCTGAAAATGAATGTAACCTCGACAGAACAGCAAAAGATCAGGATCGTCGAAGATGTTAAAAGCCTGAACATCGATCATGGAGAGTGGGTGTCGCAGTCCTCGCGAGAGAAGTGACCCGAGCCCTTGCACTGTAATAATATTTATTTATTTTATCTGGCAGAGCTAAGGCCAGTAGGCCTTCTCTTCCGCCCAGCCAGACTCTAATTTTAATTGAATTCAATTGCTTACATACTTACTACATTAATATTTAGACCGTAAGACAACATGAAAGTGAATAATGAAAGTAAATGTAAATAATGAAAGTTAGATAAGTTTACTCTGTCCCACGTTAAAAGTGTTAAAATTGTTAAAAAGGTATTTACCTTCGACAGACGGCCCATTTCGACGCTATGTGTCGTCGTCTTCAGTGTCTCTAGTGGTTCAAGAGACACTGAAGACGACGACACATAGCGTCGAAACGGGCCGTCTGTCGAAGGTAAATACCTTTTTAACAATTTTAACACTTTTAACGTGTGACAGAGTAAATTTTATGTTTTTAACAAATGTGTTAACGAGAACTTTAATCAATGTTAGATAAGTAATGTTAGTGAGACAATAATAAATAATGGTAAGATATAGTAATAATAATAATAATAATAATAATAATAATAATAATTTATTTATTTATTTATTATTAATATTTGTGTGCTGAACAACAGCCAGAGGCCAATTATAGTTCAGCACAATACACAAACAGAAGATACAAAGGTGCAAAACAAAAATAAATAATATAATAATGATAATAATAATAATAATAATAATAATAATAATAACAATAATAACAGTAAGAACAAAAGGAAAGTACGTTTAGTTACATGTAATTCTGAAAGTAAAACAATAATTCAAATTTAGTCTTAAATAAGACAAGAGAATTTGAAGAAAAAGAACTTATCAAAATAATGAAGAAAAATTAATTTATAGATTAAAAATAAAAATCGTATTTTACAAAAGCTATATATTTTTTATTTATTATTATTGTTATTGCAGTAAAGAAAATAATATAATTTTATGTTATTGTTTTTCTTGTATTATACAGGCATTTCAACTGAAGGATAAACGTTTGCTAGCGATATTTCGTTAAATATTTGTGTTAGAAACATGTCATAAACGCTATTATTATTATTATTATTATTATTATTATTATTATTATTATTATTATTATTATTATTATTATATTTGTCCACCGTTGCGGCTGAGGGGTTAGCGAGTCTAACTCCCAACCCAGCGGTCCCGGTTTCGATTCCCGGTCAGGACGAGTTGCCTGGGTGAGGTTTTTTCGGGGTTTTCCCCCTCACTCCTATAGATGAATATCAGGTAACTTTATCAGGCGATTAGAACCCCACTCATCTTCGCCACTTCCTTTCCTCCGCCATCATCCTTTCCTCATCATCCTGTTTCTCGTTTTTCAGATCACTCCCGGAACTACTGGCTCTCTCGACCGGCCCCCGTGGAATGTAGCTAAGCGACGTTGGATGGCTTCTGCAACTAGCACCCGAGGCGGACCTACTCGGGGAAGGAGTTTCGCCTCGGACCTCGCCTTGGGGGAAGTTGCCGAAGCAGGAATGGTATATGGATTTCTGTTAGCTGTAGGGACCGGTCGTCAGGGAGTCACGTGGTTGGGTTGGTGCGTGTAGGGGATCTATGGCACGCAACTCATTCCATATCGAGGGTTAGCGCAACAGATCTCAAAGATCGCAGTGCTGGGCCATCCGTGTCCTCTCACTTAAATTCCATTCCATTCCATTATTATATTTTATTTAATTTCTGCTACAGTTACAGCTGTTGTCCTATTAGGAAAACAAAAATGTGTGCTGAAAATATTTTTTTTTATTTATTTATTTAATCTGACAGGATTAAGGCCATAAGGCCTTCTCTTCCATCCTACCGGATAGCACATATGAATACAAGAAAGAAATACAAACACTGATGAAAATAATACATAGCCTATTAAATTAAAGCCCTATAGAGAGTCAACAGACTCAAAAGAACACTATATAGCTCTCATCGAGCTAATACAACAAAAAAGAAAGAAAACAGAGATAGCAATGATGATAGTGATAACTGATAATAATAATAATAATAATAATAATAATAATAATAATAATAATAATAATAATAACTACATTACATATTAATTGTCAATTTTACAACAGCATAGTTACAATATTTACTATATGTCATGGGTTAAGCCGAAGTTGCGCAACCTGACAGGTGTTCAACAAGCAATTCCATGAACTAGAATGTGATTTTTTAATTTAAATTTGAATTTTGATATTGTCCGACAGTCTCTGAGATGGTCAGGGAGAGAGTTCCAGAGGCGTGGAATAGATATGCTGAAAGATGATGAGTAGAAGGATGTTCTGTGCAGAGGAATAGAGAGAAGGTACATGTTCCGGGTTCGAGGTAGTGAAAGGTAAACAAAACGAGATGCTAGGTAAGAGGGTGTGGAGGTGTGGATGATTTTAAATAATAATAAGAGAGAGTTGAAGAAACTTCTTTCTTTAAGTGGACTCCAAGACAACAGTTCTAGTGACGGTGTTACATGATCCAATTTTCTAATGTTACAAACGAAACGAACGCAGATATTATGTATGGGCAAGATCAGTATTTAGATTCGTGAATAGAGAATCGCAATAATCGAAGTGGGGCATCACTAAAGTTTGGATCAGGTTCTTTTTAAGGCTGAGAGGTAAAACGTTGGTTAAGTGTCTGAGGGAATGAATTATGGAAAAGTTTTCTTACATATGTACTCTTTTTCCTAATTAATATTAATTCACTATGAGCTAAGTTCGTGCGCACTTGTGTGTCCTTAAATCTAGCGAAAACAACTTTCCTGTCTCCACAATAATATAGAAGATATTTAAGACGGTAGCTTTAAAGTGCCTCATTCTGTAATGCCAGCAACAATAATCACAAGCAGTATACGAAATTACGATTCTCACGGAAGAAGATCCTGGAAGAGTTGAAGGAATAAACCAGGCATTATGTTCACATTATCGGTATCTCTCACAAATCTAAAAATTTCTGTCCGGGACCGAACCAGAGTCTGTGTAGCTGGAAGTCGTCTGCTGGCCAAGTTAGTGCTGTCTCGCCTGCCGCTGTGAGCGCCCCCACCCCTGCTAATAGGAGTGTTGACAGCCTGGAAGCCTAGCCGGCCGCCCGGCTCGGATTTCTTAATGAAGAGCGATTGTGCTATTCCGCTCTATTAAGTCGCCTGTTTTGGAATGCGCTGTGGTATGCGCCACCCCAGCGGGGCAGATCGACTTCTGGTATCACTTCTGTTGTTTTTATGAGCGGGCTCCGGGGAAAACGAATCTATCTGCCAGGAATCTCGGCGCCTCTCTTCACACAAAAATCAATCAGCTCTCGAACCAGCTTTGTCTTTCCTTTCTAAATAACTACGTAAATAAACTAATTTATAAATAGATAAACAAAAAAAAAACAGAGGAGTAAAGCAGATGGTTAAGTACACAGATAAACAGACACGTCAAAGAAATGGACTGCAAAACAAAAAAACGAAATCAAAGAGAAGACAATTAACGGAACAAAGACAAGGTAAACAAAGGTACAGCCAATCAAAGAGAAGGTAAACAAAGAGACAGTTAGTCAAAAAAGGTAAACAAAGATACAGTAAACAAAAAAAGAAGGTAAACAAAGACGCAGTTAATCAGAGAAAGTAAACAAAGAGACGGTCAATCAAAGAAAGAGAAGGTACCGGTAAACAAAGAGACAGTCACTGAAACAAGGGAAACCTCAATTAAACAATGAGACGGTCAATCAAAGAAAGAAAAGGTAAAAAAAGAGAGGGTATGTATATATGTATGTATGTATGTATGTATGTATGTGTATGTATTTATTAACACTACAATTGGGTATACACCCGGTGGCAGTGATATACAATAATAACATTACAATAATTATATTAATAAAATTTACAATAATTACAGCAATAAAAAATAAAATAAACGTAAATTTACTTGAACTATAAATAAATAGATGCAATAAACCTAGGATTATAGATAAAAACTATGCTATAATAACGCCTACAATAAGCAAAAGTAAACCTAACACTTAAGTAATTACATATCACATTAATTAATTTAATATCAACTTAATTACATATCATCTTAATTAATTACATGTCAACTTAATTAATTACATGACAACTTAGGTAAAAGGGTAAATGAAACAAAGAAACCGTCAAGTAAATAGTGAGACGGTCAATCAAACAAAGAGATGGTCAATGAAACAAAGAGAAGGTAAACAAAGAGACGATCAATCAAACAAAGAGAATGTAAACAAAGGTACAGCCAATCAAAGAGAAGGTAACAAAGAGAGAGTTAATGAGAGAAAGTAAACAAAGATGGGTAAATAAAAAGAGAACTTAAACAAAGAGACGGTTAATGAAATGAAGAGACGGTTAATGAAACAAAAAGAAATTAAAGAAACGGTCAATGAAACAAACCATCAAACAATGAGACAGTCAATTAAACAAAGAGACAATCAATCAAACAAAGAGACAGTCTACTCAAATAAAGAAAAGGTAAAAACGAGACGGTCAATCAAACAAAGAGAAGGTAAATAAAGAGACGGCTAATGAAACAAAGAAATCTTCAATTAAGCAATGAGACGCCAAAGAGGCTGTTAAACAAAAGAAGTGAATCAAGGAAGGAGACAGTTAAACATACCTACTTAATTAATGAGATGGCTAACACTGAAAGGACCTAAGAATTAGACAGCTAACAATAGGGAACTAAACAATGCGACAGCGAAACAATGAGAATTCTAAATAAGAAGACGGCTAACAAAGAGACAAGTGAACAATGAAAGGAAAAACAATGAGATGGCTAAAAATGTGACGGCTAAAAAAGAGATAGGTAGAAAAAGAAACGATTAAACAACAAGAAGACTAAACAATGAGACGACTAAATAATGAGGCGGAAGAATAATGTAACAGCTAAAATGAGACGACTAAACAATATATTCGGACAAGTGATGAGACGGTTAAACAGTTAGATGGCTAAATAATGAGATCACGAACAATGAGATTACTGAACAGTGAGACAGCTGAACTTTGAAAGAACTAAACAATGAAACGGTTAAGGAGACTAGTAAACAGACTTGTAAAATGACAAATAGTTAAATAAACAGATGGTTTACGCAAATACTCGGGTTAAACAAACACCTGGATTAAACAAACACACGGTTAAATAAAACAGAATATTAAATAGGCTTAAAAACAAGAGGTTCAACACACAAAAGGTTACATAAACAAGAGGTTATACAAACATATTAAATTAGCAGACGATTAAATAAGGGGGATGTGCGAATCGATCGAATGATAAGATCGCAATCCAACAGTGAGTTCCAGGGGGATGAAAAATGACTGTTCCTCACTTCACTGATGATAACAATATTTTTTAGACTTGTGTAGGCCTATATTGAAACTTAATTGGACATTTATTATTATTATTATTATTATTATTATTATTATTATTATTATTATTATTATGTCTCGTGACGAGAATATTGTACGAAATGGAAATATAAAAATTGGAAATTTATCTTTTGAAGAGGTGGAGAAATTCAAATATCTGAGAGCAACAGTAACAAATATAAATGATACTCGGGAAGAAATTAAACACAGAATAAATATGGGAAATGCCTGTTATTATTCGGTTGAGAAACTTTTATCATCCAGTCTGCTGTCAAAAAATCCGAAAGTTAGAATTTATAAAACAGTTATATTACCGGTTGTTCTTTATGGTTGTGAAACTTGGACTCTCACTTTGAGAGAGGAACATAAGTTAAGGATGTTTGAGAATAAGGTGCTTAGGAAAATATTTGGGGCTATGAGGGATGAAGTTACAGGAGAATGGAGAAAGTTACACAACACAGAACTGCACGCATTGTATTCTTCACCTGACATAATTAGGAACATTAAATCCAGACGTTTGAGATGGGCAGGGCATGTAGCACGTATGGGCGAATCCAGAAATGCATATAGAGTATTAGTTGGGAGGCCGGAGGGAAAAAGACCTTTAGGGAGGCCGAGACGTAGATGGGAAGATAATATTAAAATGGATTTGAGGGAGGTGAGATATGATGATAGAGACTGGATTAATCTTGCTCAGGATAGGGACCAATGGTGGACTTATGAGAGGGCAGCAATGAACTTCCGGGTTCCTTGAAAGCCAGTAAGTATTATTATTATTATTATTATTATTATTATTATTATTATTATTATTATGTTTGTAAATAAGTTATTCTCGATGGCCTAATATGTTTTTTGTTCGCCATGGAATTTCAGATTCGTGTATTGAAAGTCGACTGAAGGCAATTGATATTTAGAGCTTTAACATGGCTTCTTTACAAACAAACGTAAGGCTGTTGATCTGTGCCGTATACATATACGGCATGCAAAAGAATCTGGTTTGGTTTTCAGTCACTTAGAACACTTTATTTCAGACATTACTTAACATAACTTATTAAAAAATTGTATTGTACATTTCGAGGATAGTTTCCACAATTTCCAGCTAAAATGATAAATCGATGTGTTTAGTTGATTATTTTAAATTACTTACATTACAAAAAGCTAACATTTCGTGAACACATTATCTTTTCTTTAAGAGGGGATGCAGGTAAAATTTTGGTCATTTAAGTCAAAAAACACATTTTCTTTCTTTTGTGAAAAATGAATCAGCGATCTCTAATTTATTTAAGTGATGGGCAAATTTCTGTGCCCTGCGGCACTTAGAAGTGCTCAATTTTTTTAGTTGGTTTTAACAACGCTGTATCAACTACTAGTTATTTAGCGTCGATGAGATTGGTGATAGCGAGATGAGGCCGAGGATTCGCCATACATTACCTCACATTCACCTTAGGTTGGAAAAAACCTCGGATAAAACCCAACCAAGTAATCAGCCCAAGCGAGTATCGAACCCGCGCCCGAGTGCAACTTCAGACCGGGAGACAAGAGCCTTAACCGACTGAGCCACGCCGGTGGCAGCACAAAAATTATGGCATATTTAAATGACTGCACCTTGAAATTGAA
The DNA here is from genome assembly GCF_040183065.1 of Periplaneta americana. NCBI lineage: Eukaryota > Metazoa > Arthropoda > Insecta > Blattodea > Blattidae > Periplaneta > Periplaneta americana. Next base: position 11,654,352 of record NC_091124.1, on the reverse strand, counting down.
CCATATGCAAATTTTTTAAGCCATTTTCTCACATTTCGTCATGTTCGAAGTGTAAAGACTGTTACAATTCTGATGGTAGAAACATGATTTTTTAAATATATTGTCTTAACAAAACACAATATAAATTTTTTATAAACTAAATACTTTCGAAATTAAGAAATAAAACATATTTACTGGACACTAACAATTTAAATGTTGAAGTTACATATTTTAAAGAAAAATATTTTTTTCCATTTATAACTTAGTTGCAAATGAAAAATTCTGGGCATTTAGTTCTTTTCTAACCATATCAGAGATGCAGTTAAAAAGATCAATCCAATGAACTTAAAATTTTTGTAAGAGGAGATTTTGAAAATATATAAATTTCTTTTTTTTTTTTTTTTATTTGTGTAACTAAAAAACTATTCATCTGATCACAATGGCACTTAAATACAATAATATTTTTGGTATGGTAAGGGGATGAAGTGTAAATATGAAGTCTCTATTTTTAAAATGGTAGAAAATAAGACATTTTACCAATCACTCCCCTTAACTAATAGTCTACGAGTCCATTTGATCAAATTTTATCCGAAAATTATGAAAAGTGCAGCTTAACATAAACTACAAAAAAAAAAAAACAACAAAAAAACAAAAAACTTGACGGTCATGGTTCAGACAATACCTGAAACATTATCTAAGTGAAGTAGAAAAGTAAAATGAAATCAGGATGCAGCCACTGATTTTTTTTTTCATAAATAAATCTGTGGAAAAAAGTGTTACTATATCCATTAAATTACTTCATATTTTGGCAAAATTTTACGTTATTTTTAGTAGTAGGCCCAGTATTAAAATACAAAAGTTTAAAATATTCTCACAATACTTCCATTCTGGTTGGATGATCGTCCACCTTTGCTTCGGCATGTGGCCGTGAGGCCAGCAGCCGGCTGGTCTGTCTTGGCCCTTCGTGGGCTGTAGCGCCACGGATTATTATTATTATTAAAATATTCTAATTTACAACGACTCAAAACAGCCCTCTGACTACACAGTGTCCTTAAAAAAATGTATTGTTTCCTAGACAGTATACATGCAATACTATTATGTATAATCTGACCGGTATTCAAGAAAAAGTCGACCTGATTGGCGCAGTCAGTGTAGTGCTAGCCTTCTGTGCCCGAGGTTGCGGGTTCGATCCCGGCCCAGGTCGATGGCATTTAAGTGTGCTTAAATGATACAGGCTCATGTCAGTAGATTTACTAGCATGTAGACCCTAAAAGAACTCCTGCGGGACAAAATTTCGGCACACCGGCGACGCTGATACATCCTCGGCAGTTGCGAGCGTCGTTGAATAAAACATGATTTAATTAAATTTTCAAGAAAAATTTAAATAGAAAAACCTAGGTCTTAAGCCAGATATGTAGTCTAGAAAGTCACTATCCGTTCCGACCAACGGTAATCTACTAAATACAGTAAATCGATTAAAATTTTAAGAATCGTGATGTAAGTACCTATGTATGTATGTAACGGCTGCTCAGATTTTACTGCAATTACGGGAAGGGAGACGCCGTGAGTTGTGTTACGAGGCCCTCAATGAGACCGCATCGTCGTTAATGGGCTGTGAGCAACTCTGGTTGCGGTTCGATTGTTTGTGCAAGTAATGTGGCGGGGAGTGAAGTCCCCCAGGTGAGCACGCAGGCACGCGAAAGATTTTGTTACAAGGCTTCGGGAAATCCAAAATTACTACTGATTTTACTTTCCGACTTACACGAAGTTATGTTTCATAAGAGGGACACCCCAAAATGTCGGGTAGTTGTCCTTTTATAAAGGGTAACTATTGAAAGATTCAGCCTACTGATTAATCAATAAAGAGACAATTTAATTTCTTAATTAAAGAGTCTTTTTCAAATACCTTACTATAATAATACCGGACAACTGTATACTAGCAGCATAGGCGTGAGTGCGAAATATCGCGGACCTGACATCTAGCGGAGAGGGATGGAATTACGTCCACATATACAAATATTAACATAGCGAGATTCGGACTATTGTTTAAAACGTGAGTTACTAATGTGGAATTATTATGAAACACTTAAGAAATGTTGAATAATATTTAATGTAAAATTATTATCTTATATCAAAGCTGCATATTATGAGAAATATTGCATACTTCATACTACTTTCCGTAATTAATTGTTACATATTTTTTTCTTTAGTTTACCGAGACAAAATCATTCTGATATTAGGAATGAATTTACAGTAATGTTTTATATACCCATTGCTGACAACTGCAAAGATAAAATTGATAGTAATCTGATGCTTGTAATATTTAGTAAAGCCATGTGGACAACAATAAAACTTAATTTGATAAAACCTTAAAATCCAATACATTTTAACCTCTATTCATTTATTAGGTCTAAATAAAAAAAAACTAATTTGTATATTTCTATCTACACAAAGACGAAGGAATTAGGTCTACTAAAGAACACGTTTTATGATCCCTCGGAAATCGAAAGTACGACTTGGAGCAATTTGTAATGCTGTAATTGTAGCAATTATAAACAGCACACATACACCCTGACTTTTAACACAACACTAATTAATAAAACTATTAACTGGCCCAGCAACAATATACATTGTAGTTGATTACAGCTTGTTTCACGAGTATCACCACACCGGCCGCCTAGGTAGCAGCACCAGCGTCGTTCGCACGCAAAACTGCTAGCTGTCCGGTATTATTATAGTAAGGCATTTGGTTTTTTGTCTGAGTATTAATTTTTATTATTATAATTTATATATTTAACAAGAGACCAAAAATTAAAAGAGCAGCTATGTGTTGGTTGTTCATCTAACCGCCAATATATGACAATAGACCCGACCGCAAAGAAAACGAAGTACAGAAAGAACTCAGAAGAAATTCAACTCAATACCACATCAAAAGGCTGGATTTGACATATTCAGTCATTTCCAGCCCAAAATTCTCTATCAAGACCGCGTTTTCACGAATGTTTTAAATATCGTTCTTCCAATTTCCTCATTCACTTTGACACTGACATTGACGCAATAACACTATGTTCGGAATCAATTTTGCCAATAGCTACGTCTGAAAAACTAATTGAATATCCATGCATCCATCCATCCATCCATCATCCATCCATCCATCCACCCATCCATCCATCTGTCTGTTGTTCGTCTATTCATCGATCCATCCATCTATCCATCCGTCCATTAAGCAATCTGTATGTTATCCATTCACCCATCTATACATTCGTCCGTCCATCCATTATGAACAAACAGTATGTTCGTAAGCATCGGAGTTGGTTATGCAGTCAGGCTGGCAAAGAGTCAACACCTAAAACAAAAATGGACAAACACAAAACAAGGGGCCTACACAGTCAGTCCCTAGGAAAGTAAAATAAATATATTATTTTGTCCTTTCGGAAATCAAATACAGATCTTCTGTTTCTTTAGCTAGGAACCTACCTAGAGAGCTGTAGAATAGAGCTTTTACAACCGGTTTTCGACAGGTCAGAGAGCATTCGTCAAGGTAGAGGATCCGACCGAATGTTCGAATTTCGATCGATTTCCTCTGATGTTTTGCAGGCTACATACAGAACACTGATATTTTCCGAGTACACAAACGGAGTAACAATTAAAGAAAATTTGTCACGTGTAATTTAAGAAACGAATTTACTATATGCCTACAATTAATTGCACACTTTATTACATGTATTTTCATTATATATATAGACAAACAAATGATCACCGGTTGCAACAAAGGAAATACGTGTAATGCATAATATTAAATCTGGTGTGTAAAGAAATGCAAGTACAGAATAAATGAAAATTACTTACTAAATAGAAAAGAAACTAAATGTACATACATATATACATTCACTTTAAACTCAAAAGGAATGCCTCTAAAATCATAGTTGTTAATGTCTTTCAATTACTCTAAGCAGATGCAGTATTTCATTAATAAATCATTTTTAAGAAGATAATATATTTTGCTCTTGACGATACCAACTGTAACACTTGAATGACTTAATGAATGAATAAATCAACTAATGAATCAATGAACCAGTCAATGAATCAGTCAATGAATACATGGATGAATGAATCAATGAGTCGATGGATGGATGGACGGATCTATCTATCTATCTATCTATCTATCTATCTATCTATCTATCTATCTATCTATCTATCTATCTATCTATCTATCTATCTATCTATCTATCTATCTATCTATCTATCTATCTATCTATCTATCTACCTACCTACCTACCTACCTACCTACCTACCTACCTACCTACCTACCTACCTACCTACCTACCTACCTACCTACCTACCTACCTACCTACCTATCTATCTATCTATCTATCTATCTATCTATCTATCTATCTATCTATCTATCTATCTATCTACCTATCTACCTACCTACCTACCTACCTACCTATCTATCTATCTGTCTATTTATAAGAATTATCAGTTAAATAGTAGGCCTAGACGATGATAATTGCGTCTCTTTGCCGTCCACCCACAAAGAGTGAAAAACAACTCGAATATTCGTTAAACCGAACCTGAGACACTCCGCGAGACGGAAGAGCTTTGCATACTGACTACAGCGCCAGGCGTTCAATAGCAAAATGTAATTTCTATATTTCGTAACCGGTTATGCACGACTCTAACCCTACCGCTTCCCAAAAGAATAATTGACTTTATACTGAAAACTGGCACAGCTGTGCTCTGTAACATTGTGCTGGCATCGTCGAATTGCCAAGTTCCTAGAACTGTCTTTGCATGGACCTTCAGAACGATGTCAGTGTATGGTTATTAGAGATTTGCATGTCTGACGGAAGCAAATAAAGTGATTTAGTCTTCCGCCAGAATTAGACCCCGTTGGGCGTGGGCGCGATTTCTTGGGAACCACTGGATGGCAGTCCATCACGGAATATGGATGTTGAAGCCTTCTGTAATTGAAAAGGAATCGCTATGAAGCGCAACGCCTGTGAAGTATTCCTTATCAATCACGAGTTTCACATCATTATAAATCGTGTAACAGTCATAAAAGTCTTAGGAACGAATGGGGCGCGACGGAAGGTGGCGGGTTCAATTCCCGATGGGGTCATGAGTTATCTCCATTGATAAATCCAGGGAAGCGATGCTTATTGCTACAACAGCAGTAAGAAAGCGTGTACAGTACATGCAACGTTCCAGACAATGATTGATCGCAAGCGTTCTTACAATAAGCTTTCAGTAAGGAAAGGGAGGTTTAGTTTTTATGTATTCAACATGGCGGTGAAGTACAATGTTGTCAAACGTCATTATAAGACCAACACGAAAACGAATAGACATTATTCCGGAGAAGAAAGAACTAAATTCATTTCAGTCTAGAATCGCAGGTACAATTATTATAATTGTATTTGAATGATTATTAGTATTATAATTTTTGTTTATAATTATACGTAGGCCTATATAATTTAAACTTATCTTTGAGATGATCGATACAGTTCAGAGTTTTAGAGAGAAGTTTCAATGTGGATTACCCAAATTACTTCTCAAGATTTCCTTTATTTTTCTTTATTAATGTCATTCAATTGTGTAGTCAATTCTAAAAAAATTCTGTGCAATCTTGCATTACCTCTCGGAGAACTCCAATACAGGATTATGTGGTTTCATTTCGATGAATTCTAAATTTTTCATCTTTACTCTTCCCGTTTAAGGGAACCGAGTAGTGATTAGGGGTCAAAAATTCGATTTTTATTTTGTGTTTTTATAAAAGTACAAAACTTGCTTTTTAAAACAATACATATTGCGGGATGTATCTCTGCAGATAAGCCCTTTAAATTTGGAGGCACATGTAATTCATAGATCCTTCTTCTTTTTTTAACGAAGTTTTTCGTATGTTTATATTTTTCAAACTTAAGTGCATTTCTCTCTGAAACTACTGAATCAATTTACATGAAATTTTTACAGTGTTTTCTGTAGTCTGTGTTCTACAAAGTAGACCTACGTGTTTAAGAATATCACACACATAACACATGGGAAAAAATATATATTAATTGAAAAAAAATTACAAAACTGTTAATCGAAGTTCAATTTTTTTTTTCTATTTCACTAAGGGTAAAATGTTTAACTAAATTTTGCTTTAGAATTTACAATATACATTACTTAATAACTTAAAAAAATACAAGGCATATGAGTGAAGATTGTAGTAAGTAATGTGTACCTGAAGGTTGAGGTACATTTAGAAAATTGGGAAAACATGTTATCAGTTAGGGCCTTTCTTTTGCTCTTTGATACGAAACTAATGAGTTGTCTTTTACACCAATGAATTCAGAATTATTTATTGTATAACCATGGAAATTTTTATTACATTCTGAGTACTAAAAGCCTAGAAATATTGAACTAAACTTTTGTACTGAAATTCTTTAATCGCTCAGGTATCACTACCCACTCACCTTAAACTAAACATCTAAATGCGCCAGCACATTTTCAACTTGAACTAATAGATAAGACTGGCGGTAGGCGACTAACAAGTCTAAGGGCTATAATAAAGTAGATAAAATATCATTGTGTAAGAATACATCCATCAAAACAACCACATTTAATGAAGTTCATTTCAGAAATAGTTTCAGTCTTTGGCAGCATGTACAGTGCCACAGTAAAGTTTTTTTTTCTTTTTTTATGTAAAGAACAATCTGAGGAAACGACTGTCAGATGGAAGTTTAACTTCAATTTTGAGATTTGTAAATGAAATAATAATTTCGAATATTCTTACATACTTACAAATGGCTTTTAAGGAACCCGAAGGTTATTGCCGCCCTCACATAAGCCCGCCATCGGTCCCTATCCTGTGCAAGATTAATCCACTCTCTATCATCATATCCTACCTCCCTCAAATCCATTTTAATATTATCCTTCCATCTACGTCTCGGCCTCCCAAAAGGTCTTTTTCCCTCCGGCCTCCCAACTAACACTCTATATGCAATTTCGAATATTTAAAATATAATTTCAAAAAAAAAAAAAACCAGACAAAATTCTGAGGATGGTTCTTCAAAAGCATAATTTAATGATTTTATTTTTCTATATTAAGTGTTCTGAGTTTTCTCAAAGTGACTTGTGAGAAGCACAAACATATTACAATTTTAAATCTAGTATATATAAAAGGGAAGTTTATTTTCAAATAAATGGTTTTTGAGGTTCTGGCTGATATATCAGGCAGTGCATCTCATTTGACGATATACTGTATATGTCAGAGGAAGAACAATTTTTTGTATACATCTGAAGTGTGATTAGTGAAATAGGCTATGTAACCAGTCAGCGGTGTATGCAATGGAGGGGGAAAGGAACTGGCCATCCTACCCCATTATCTCCTGGCTTAGTTGTCTCATGAGTGGTGCCTTATTGTTGTCTCTTATGAGGTTCAGACCTGTCTTCGGACAGTTGACTAAACAACAACAAACAATTAACTTTCCCTCTTTCTCTTTTTGGTTCTTAAAAACCCCTTCTTTTCCTATCTATTTACATGCACTTGTAGGGTAAAAGTTGGTAATATATTGTGATACTAATAATATCACAGTTTAGTATATACAGTCACGAAGCTCAATACGTAGTAAATATGCATCCATAGATAGTTGCTAACCACTAGGATTGCTACTATCGCCTCATTACAGACAATGCGAAATAGTACCGGCACAGTCTATTGTTCCTAGTACCCTCATAAACTCAAGCTTCGTGACTGTATATACTAAACTGTGATAATATTATGATAATTATTTTTGAGAATATTTTACAATTTTACTGAGCGAGAGGAAGATCGGTTTTTTTTTTTTTTTTTTTTTTTTGCGTCAACGTATTAAGGGAATGTTCGTGGAAAGTTACTGCACAAAACCGGTCCTTCTCTCGCTCAGTATAAAAAAAACTCAAAAAGAACTATGACAATATTACCAAACTTTGCCCTATATTAATTAATATAATTAATACATATTCAGAGATTTAGTAACGAAAGTTATTCTAATAATTACTGCCTTTATTCGATGTAGGCCTATATACTGTATGTATGTACATTCCTGATGTCTATGTTGGGACACTATGCGCTAGTGATCAAGGTGAAGATCTTCTAATGTGATTGCGACCTAATATTATGCCATCCCTGATCTAATCTTTCCGGCCGCATTATGACCCTTGCATTTACTCAGCCTCTAACAGAAATTAGTCTCAGGGATATTTCCTTGCTTGCAAAGGCGGGGGCAGCACGTATAGGACTGATATCCTGCTGACATTAATGCCGATTATCTGCAAAGGTATGGGTTCTAACCAGGGTTTAAGCTATAAAATAAATAATAGTCGCAAAAATGCTCAAATGGAAAATTATATTTTCTGCAAATTGCGAAAAGCTTGTGCAATGTTATATATAGTTCTAAAGAAAGATAAAATTAATGAAGTATGCAGAAACAAAAAGTTATGGAGTTTTATTACTTTCAACCCTTCTTACTATACTCTACATATACTTATGTAAGTAAATCATTACACGTAGGTAGGTTCAGAATCAATTACTGCTGAATTTGCATCACATTAAAATACGTTATTTCAAGATTTATTGTTAGCAGAGTGCTAACACTTTTTACTGAAAGGCGTTTCTAATTCCAATTCTTACAAGATTCATGCAACTAAATCCTCGCTCACAATTTACAGAATGCGATGGAATTATATAAATCAATTAGAAGAAATTGTTCACTTAACTTACATGAATTGCACCAACTCTTTGAAATCCATTCCTGAACATCTGTTGCTCAATTCCTTTTTGAACATAGTCCATGCCATTAGCATTTCATTTAAATTCAGATTATTTCAAACACATCTCTGATTTCATTTTCTCCATTACCATCTTCTGAAGTCCAATATGGTTGTCGCATTTTTGTACATTTACATTGAAAGTTTGTTGCATTTTTAGTAGTCGAGTAGCAAAATGCGACAAATGCGACTGTGGCTTAAACTCTGGTCCTAACCTCCTGCTATCCTGTGGAGAGTGTTAGTGGAATGGTAGAGAAAAACGAGAGTACCCCGAGAAAAATCCTCTGCAACTTCCGTTTTGTCCACCACACATTTCATCACGACCTAGTCGGGGATTGAACCCTTGCCGCCTGGATAGAAAGCCAGCGCGCTATCACTGTAGCCACAGACGCGACTCATCCTAACCTCAGAGCGTTGTCGCACAGTCTAGTACAGTCACGAAGCTCAATACGTAGTAAATATGCATCCATAGATAGTTGCTCACCACTAGGATCGCTACTATCGCCCCATTACAGACAATGCGAATTAGTACCGGCATAGTCTATTGTTCCCAGCATCCTCAAAACTCGAGCTTCGTGACTGTATATACTAGACTGTGGTTGTCGCTTTACTTCCCTTGCTCACTGTTTGCAGCTTGTGCACCCCTGTTCGTTCTCCAGTTATTAGAGAGTAACAGCCGTCAGCGGTCTCATAGCCGGTATTTGTAGCAAGGAATTTGCCGCAGACTGATATTTTTATGATGAGCTTATACACAACGTAAGATGACGGTGTTTACGTGCGATGTGGCATCGCCGCCCCGGAGTCGCGGGCACATAAAAACAGCGACATAAAGATCGCAGGGCAGTGTAGTCGTAACTCAGCCATCGATGAAGTGCGCAGTCGCAGATGGTTTACCTATATTCTGGACATTGGGAAGTATCCTACGAAAACGTCAAATTCATGTTCCGTGATGAAACGTGCAGGGTTTCTAAGATCGTCTAAACAAACTCTTATTAATTTGTTCAAATTTAAATATACAGAATAAAGAATATAATTACAAACAAACAAGAGAAATAGAAATGAAATAATACAAACAATATAAAACAGGAGATACAGTAGTATTAACAAAATTTGAGACCGAATGAGCAGCGCTCGTGTTCGGTCGCAGTTCAGATATAATATTAATAGGCCTATAAGAGAATATAAAATAAAATAAAATAGGAAATAGAATTAAAATTACAGTTAGAGAAATTATATAATACAATATTAATATAAGAGAAATATAGAAAATATAAAAATAATAATAAAAATAAATAAGTAACTAAAATTTAAATTACAGCGGCAATGGAATTATATAATGTTAACACTAGAGAAGAATAATATCGCACGTGAAAAGTAGGACTATATATATATTTATTTATTTATTTCAAAATTATAGAATACAAATATAATATAGGTTGATTAATTCATACACATAGGCTATAAATTTATTTAATCAAATTGAAGATATTAACACGTTTCTAATTTTCTTGTTATATGTTAGTGGGTTACATGTTAGAAGTTCTGGGTGTAATTTAGTTAAAGAATTGTACAACCGAGGGTCAAAATTAATGCTATGATTTAGACCAGCAGATATGAGCGATTATGAATAGATGCATTCTGTTTTAGACTACTGTATGTAAAATTTAAATTACAGCGGCAATGGAATTATATAATATTAACACTAGAGAAGAATAATATCGCACGTGAAAAGTAGGACTATATATATATATATATATATATTTATTTATTTATTTATTTATTTATTTCAAAATTATAGAATACAAATATAATATAGGTTGATTAATTCATACACATAGACTATAAATTTATTTAATCAAATTGAAGATATTAACACGTTTCTAATTTTCTTGTTATATGTTAGTGGGTTATATGTTAGAAGTTCTGGGTGTAATTTAGTTAAAGAATTGTACAACCGAGGGTCAAAATTAATGCTATGCTTTAGACCAGCAGATGTGAGCGATTATGAATAGATGCATTCTGTTTTAGACTACTGTATGTGTCGTAAATGTATTTTAACTTCGAATTACAGTTACAGAAATTATATAATACAATATTAATATAAGAGAAATATAGAAAATATAAAAATAATAATAAAAATAAACAAGTAAAATAAAATAGGAACTAAAATTTAAATTACAGCGGCAATGGAATTATATAATATTAACACTAGAGGAGAATAATATCGCACGTGAAAAGAGGACTATATATATATGTATTTATTTATTTATTTATTTATTTATTTATTTATTTATTTCAAAATTATAGAATACAAATATAATAGAGGTTGATTAATTCATACACATAGGCTATAAATTTATTTAATCAAATTGAAGATATTAACACGTTTCTAATTTTCTTGTTATATGTTAGTGGGTTGCATGTTAGAAGTTCTGGGTGTAATTTAGTTAAAGCATTGTACAACCGAGGGTCAAAATTAATGCTATGCTTTAGACCAGCAGATGTGAGCGATTATGAATAGATGCATTCTGTTTTAGACTACTGTATGTGTCGTAAATGTATTTTAACTTCGAATTTAAAAGAATTCGGTTGACTTAATACACTCTACGTATTGGAGCTGCAGAGTCCTACAAGCACACCTGAATCTCAGCAGAATTTTCTGTAATACACCTCGCACAATAATTACCGTGGAAATCGGCAGCCTTTTGTACGGTAGTAACTTTAGTTTCTGAAGATAAATGTATCAAAGTGTCCAATCAATTATAACCCTATTTCAAGCTAACTTACTTATGGCTTTTAAGGAACCCGCGGGTTCATTGCCGCCCTCACATATGCCCGCCATCGGTCCCTATCCTGAGCAAGATTAATCCAGTCTCTATCATCATATCTCACTTCCCTCAAATCCATTTTAATATTATAGTCCCTTATACGTCTCGGCCTCCTCAAAGGTCTTTTTCCCTCCGGCCTCCTAACTAACACTCTATATGCATTTCTGGATTCGTCCATACGTGCTACATGCCCTGCCCATCTCAAATGTCTGGATTTAATGTTCCTAATTTTGTCAGGTGAAGAATACAATGCGTGCATCTGCGTTGTATAACTTTCTCTATTCTCCTGTAACTTCATCCCTCTTAGCCCCAAATATTTTCCTAAGAATTTCAAGCTGACCCTTTTTTCAATTGGGAAAAGTAAATTTCCTTCAGTTACTCTATTTCTGTATTTACAAAATGTCATCAGAGTTCCTGTATGGTGAAATGCGCTTGGTATTCTGTCCTCTATATCTGTGGTTCTGTCTAGCCAGGCGCAACCGCTTCAAGGCCGGATATCCGAACGAATGTCCAACCTCGCCGCTTGATCTGCAACCGGTCGAATATAAACCGGTTGTAAGCGATGTTCTGCAGCGGTCTGCTATATATGTTATGCTTTTTCACCCTTGTCTCCACTTGTAGCTCTTTGCGAACTTCCAGTAACTTCCAAATGGATGGGTGGGGACTATAAAATTATGAGTTGAAATGACGATGAAAAGCTTCTGACCTGTTTGTTGTGGTAGGATGGTTGGATGATAGCCTAATGGTGACGCCCACAAGGAGAGGGGAAACGGTGTGCCATTATTGATGTAGTTATGAAATACATAATCACAAAATGTTGCAGCTGCTGTGCAAACAGGTGCATCTACCGTAATTCCAGATGTAAACGCTTCCCCTACAAGAGATGGGCGTAGGAGTGGGAAACGAAGGACTTTTAGATATAGCTGGCGCCAGCGTTTTTGGCGTGTATCCTAGATATGTAGTGCCCTGCTTGTGAGCATGTTGATAGTGCAGGTAAGAATGGTGCCACTTTCTATACACGTCACATCAGCTATATGCCAAACACAGTTGTCAGACTGACTGCGGCAAATGTAAAACACTCGCAGTTAACGTTCCCGTTACTTATTTCACACGCCAAAAACGGTGACGAGGACTGTAACAGTGACTTGCGCTGTCCGTAGATTGTTTGTCAAATATTGGTGATGTCTTTTGATTTTATATCATCACAATCGTAGACAACTTGTCTGATTATTTTGTTTGAACTGGTTGTTATGTCTTCCTTTTTTTTTGGGGGAAAAAAAAATACTGAAAATAAATTCGGCACTTCCACACGATAACTTAAACGTCGCTTGTTCCACCTTTTCCTACACGAACACACCCCTGCCGCCGCAGTCGTCGACAGGGGATTCCGTAATGTCTGAGTGCTTTTCAACATCATTTTAACAACTGCTTACAATGGCTCTCATTTTATTATACGTACGAAACAAGTGATGAAACATTTATTAGAAAAATTAATGGATTTTAAAAATTCATGTTCCACATAAAGCTTGCTTTTATATCTCTCAAAAGTTATATGGAAGTATCACAAACAATACTTCAGCAACCGCCGCATGTCTTCTCTCTACCCTTCATAATTAAGGCATCTGCTATAATTAAAACACTAATAAATTTTGCACTCCGGACGCAGTACTTCAAATAATTATTTTTAATTGCGTAAAAAATTAATACTGCTGTATAGTGCCTTAAAATTCATATTATTCGCAAATATACACAATTTCATAACAGCTATATATACAAGCGTATATATGCATTACAGGCGCTACATTGGGTTCAAGTTTATAGAGTACGGTGAAGTTCGATATTCGCCGATGTTGGCTCTGCAGAAAGAGACCTGTCGTGTTTGTTTCACCATGTTACAAAAATATTCGCTGTCTTCCACTCCCATCCCTTCACGGCTTAACCGCTTAAGAATTTTAGCAGAGATGCGATTAGTTTTTCTTATGAAATAAGATGAAATTTGTAATGTTTTCTGTTGCGTTTCACACGTTCGAATATTTCAAGGCACTAATATAGACGTCTTCATTTCTGTTTTTAATGTAGACTACATTTTATTATTTGCTAAATTATTATTTATATTTATTGACACTCATTATTTACACTTATTCATATTTCTTTTATCATTTCGTATTAATTACAAATCTGAATTTAAAATATGTCGTTTCGTATCTCACAACAGGTGCACGAAATGATGGCAACAAAATTTAGTATTTACTTCAATTATTATATTTTTAAATGTATTATTCACATTCACTATTAATATATTATATTCTCCAATATGGAAGTTTAGGATGGGGAAATGCTTTTAATTCTAATCTCACTCCACTAATACTTATTCAGAAAAGAATAATTAAAATATACCTTAATAAACCAATTGATTACTCATCCGACCTTCTGTTCACTGATTTTAATGTTTTGAATATTAAACAGACTTATTATAATGCCTTATTAAACTTCATACATAAAAATCGTAATAAATTAAAATTGTATCATCATAAATGTGGAACTAAAAAAATCCGATTTTATACGACTATAGGAACCAACGTGTTTCACAAGCACAGCTCTTAGCCATGGTACCTACTTTGGTCCAAGGCAATATAATAAAATAATTGAAAAATGCCCAAATTTGGAACATTTTAGTATCAGAAATTTAAAAAATAGCGTTAGGAATTTAATTTTTAAAGATTATATATTGATTTAATATGTATATTTATTTGTATGATTTAAATTGTTAAAATTGAAATTGTATTTTTAAAGTTAATTTATTCCTATAATATTTTTTTCTTGACCCACTTTGTGTCAAATAATTATCTTTGTTTGTGTTAAGTATATGTTTAGATCACTCCCTGAGCACGAGTTTTTACTCCTACAGGGAAGAATTAAGACTGTATTTTTGTACATGTTATTTTACTAACAATAAACAACAATATTTATTATTTATATGTAAGCAATCCATCATATATTTTGTATGTTAACCTATCATGATAGTAGGAGGAAGAAGAGTAAAGTGCAAAAGATGTGCTGATAATATGGCAGAACACGAGATGATACTAAGGGATATGCTATATGAGCTTAATGACAGCTGCGAGCAATATGGGATGATGATAAATGTCAACAAGACGAAGACCATGGTCATAGCAAGAAAAGTAAAGAAGGTAAACTTGCGAATTCTAAATGAGGGAGTAGAGCAAATGGGCACCTTCAGATACTTAGGGGTGTACTATAAGCAGTAACATGAGCTGCTGCCACGAAGTCAAAAGGAGGATAGCAATGGCAAAAGAAGCATCTTCTACGGATGTCTAGAAAAAGAACTAAGGAAGAGACTAGTGAAGTGATTTGTGTGAAGTGTGGCATTATATGGAGCAGAAACATGGATATTACGACGAAGTGAAGAGAAGAGACTAGATGCATGTGTACTTGCAAGTTTAAGAATGATGCAGAATCATGCGGATGGTTATTCTAAAAAATGCTCACTCAATTTCGTTAGTTGAAATATTTCTTTTCTTACATATTTATTCAGAATTATATTTAATAATTACTTTACACGATTAACGAATGTATTTCATTCCGACTATTACACTTTTACTACGTCATACTACTCTTGACCAATAAAACAGTACGAAAGGGCGTGTTTCAACCAATCATGGCTGCTTATCGCTACAATTTTGTCACTACCCTAGTATTTCTTTCTTTCTTTGCTAACATTTCAAACTGCAAATTCTTTACGGTACTATAAAACATGTTTTGCGATCGTCATTTGTTTCCCGCATAGTCGACTGAAAATGGCTGCTCCGTTGGAACGTTTGATGAAGCTAACATCGGGGAAACAGAATTTTAGTAAGTCAATTAATATCTATTTTACTGTATTAGAGTACTTTATTTCTTCTAATCTTCTGTTTTTATCCCCTCGATACCATTTGTTTGTCTGCCAACATTTAAAACTGCAAATTCTTTACGATATTATAAAACATGCTTTGCGATCGTCATTTGTTTACTGCATAGATAGTCACATGAAAATGGCGGCTCCGTTCAAACGTTTTGGTGAAGCGAACATAGAATTTTTGTAAGTTAATATTTTATTGTATTAGAGTACTTTATTTCTTCTAAAAGTGTAATAGTCAATTAAATCCCACTCAAGTTTTGATTTTCTCTAGATAAATCAAAACCTCTAGTGAGATTACTGTTGATAAATCCAATAAAATAATTTTTGCCAACTTGTTTAGACTAAATACTTCACTTTGCGGCGTTTGCTCTTCTACGAGCATTACGTACGTTCCTCGATTTCCTATAAAAATAGATTAATTCTGTACTCCAAAACTGCATTAACTAATTAAAACTATTCAGAGCTATTGAGATGTATGAAACTAATTAAATCTGAATGGCAGATCAGTCTCTAGATGTCACAAAAGTCTGAATCAATTATTGTATGATTTCAAACTCTGCAACGGTGGCTTTGTTTTTTAATCGGTTATTTAACGACGCTTTATCCATTGAGAAATTATTTGACATGGGTAGAATTGCGGATAGCGAGATGGTATTCGGCGCGACGAGTCCCAGAATTCGCCATGCGATTGCCTGACATTCGCCTTAGAGTCTGAAGAAACCCAACCTGGCAATCAACCCAAAAGGGAATCGAACCCAAGCGTAGTCCTGAATCATGAGTCCAGCTCGCTACTGCTGAGTCGGTGGCCTTGTTTCTGTTAATTTCTTGCCTGTGTTCCGACTTCGAGAGTATCGACAGACAAACATTCTCGCGTGGAACCGAGTTTGTGTGCTTATCTCTGCTGCATGCAACGCTACTAAAATAAAACCTCAGATTTGCCTTCAAGTATAATATAATAAAGATCTTTATTGGACTCTCTGGTTATTGTTCAGGGGTTTGCATGCGTTTATAGAAGTAAATTGTTTCATTTCTATTGTCATAATAGAATTTATTAATATAGTACCTTAACCATAAAGATAAGTTATAAATAATGCAATAGTAGGAACAAGAAAAAGTGTGGTTTCAATTTTAAATACGTATTCTCATGTGAATAACCTATGATTTGCAACGTTTTAAGGCTTCCTTCCTCTGTATTAACGGCATACTAGTATTTTAATAACTGAAGAGGAATTGTAGTGTAAAAAATGTTACAATGTTTTCAAAGTTGATTTATTTTCGCTTCGCCAAAAAGGAAATGAAACTAAGTATGGACGGAGAATAATAGAACAAATCGAAAGAAAAAAACGAACGTACGAGCCCCCGCTCCGTACATCAACAGTGGAGATTAAAAAAAAACATAAGAGATACAGGAGTTGATTTTGTAGTAGTGGCAACTATGCTGCAGCGATGCCGTGCAAAGGAGCCAGGCAATATCGTTTATACTACAGGTTGCTCCCCCTCCCTCTGAGCTAATGAACTCTCCCTCCCCCCCTCCATGTTCGTTCACAGTGACAACAATAAGACGAGCAGTTGTCGCAGAATACAGTCGCAATGTTTTGTAAGGCGGAATTTTATTGCTGTAAGCTGTACCTAACCCCTTTATGCATCTAACAAAAACATAATGAATGAATTGATAGCGAAATGAGTGTAGTGCTGAAAGGTATTTATGCAAATTTGAACATATATCATATATAGGCCTATTCGTGGTTTTAAGTTCTAACTTAGGGTTAAGAGATAAATTACATTTACTTTAATTAATTATGTTATATTAAGTGATTCATTTAATTCAGGATGCTCCTTGTTAATATTATTATATATTGCTATTATTATTTTATTATTAATATTATGACTGTATTTTATTATTATTGTAATTATTGAGTGTAATTAGTTACCACTGCCGCCGAGTACTTACCCATTTGCAGTGTGAATAAATACATACATACATGCATGCATGCATGCATACATACATACATGCATACATACATACATACACACACACATACATACATACATACATACATACATACATACATACATACATACATACATACATACATACATACATACATACATACATACATACATACATACATACATACATACATACATACATACATACATACATACATACATACATACATACATACATAAAATTTGAAAACTCGGTCCTAATGTCCCTTAAGAAGAATTCCCCTGTAATCGGAACAGGTCGGAACTAGCCTAAGATTCGGGAAAATAGTATTCAGGGTAATGGATTCGGGATACTTTCCCTTCGAGAAAATGGTCATTCAAGATACTGGATTCGAGACTATAAGGGAATTCTTCCTCTGAGGTATGACAGTGGCTATAAGCAATTGCACCGATGCTGGTGAACAGAGTTTTTTACAGTGTATTCAAAGAATCAATTAAAAATAATAAATAGTGTTTGCTGTAAAACATACATGAGATTAATTAATGGGTCTATAGTTGATACAATTTATTATAGGACTACCGTACTTATGAAAAACCAAGTTCTCGAAGTAGGATGGAAAATAAATCTTACATTTCCTTAATAAAAGTTCTGGAAACCTATTAAACATTCAAAAAGTGTAATGTGTGTGGTTAGAAGAGAAGAACGACAACGCACAATGAGAAGTGTTTGCTACACTAAACGCGGAAACTGCCAAATAGGAGTGCGAGGGAGGTAGCCACGTCAATGGCGAGAAGATACATTGGATGTACGCTACTAGAATAAAGATCAATGGAATTAGCGAAAGAGAGGCTCGCAGCTCTTCGCTTAAAAATCACTTCCCGGATTTAGAGAGCGAGAAGAGGACTTGGGTTTGAAAGGGCAATACATTCGGCGGCCAGGATGAAGCCGTTCGAAAGGGACCATCTTTGTCTCCTCAGGATATCCGGGATATATGCAGTTGATTGTAATTGCCTCATACGTAATACACTCGTCAGACAGCTTTTATATCCCGGAAACACGGATTCGATTTCTGAAATATATCCTAAGATTTATTCTGAAAAGAGTAAAGGCTGGTTCACAATAAACCGGGAACGAGAACCAGAATGAAAACGAGAAGCAGAGGACGTGAATATGAAAATTTTTGATTCACAATAAACCGAGAACGTAGACGACTATGCATATCGATATGTATGTCAATAACGATATGTAAAGTCGACATTACGCATTCTGATGTTATTCGTGTATAATTGACCAATGGCGTTCTCTCAGGAGTACAAGGCAACCAACATAAACACAGGTTAACCAACTTCGAAATTTCAACTGAAACATTTCATTAGGTACGGTACTATAAATATGCCCATGCATCTTTATTATCACAACCTATTAACGTAAAATAATTAGAGAAGAAACATTTGTAATAGAACAAAAATGAACACAACAGTAGTTATTGAATTGAAGCATGAATATGTAGTGTGTAATACAACCAATATAATAATAAAATATGATTCACTTACGATCGGTGTTCAAAGATGCAGCTATTGAAAGCCACGTATTCTCCTTAATTTTCTCATCTTTATACGAGGCGCGCCGCTTATCGTAAACGTGAGGATTTTCCTGAACACTCAATATTAGAATCTCATCAAATAAAACTTGCTCCATGATGCACAGCACAGAACAAAATAATGCATAGGTTATGTAACGGTCTTCTTGCTACAAAATATATGACGACAAAATAGCTTTTAGATGGCAATAGAATGAATCTAGTGGGCTGTGATCGGAAACGTGAACGCCAAAGTTGAAACTTGGCCAACTCTCCGTTCCCGATTCTGGGCTCCGGCAAGCTTTTCGTTAATTGTGAATGCTCACATTTAAATGTATACATTTTAACAATTTTACCGTTTTCGTTTTCGTTCCGATTCTCGTTTCCGGTTTATTGTGAACCAAACTTAACCGAGAATAAGATATTAAATCGCGCTTCTCATAACATGATTTCTTCGTCGTTGTCGTATCACTATCTGACACACTTTTTAGAAGGATTGATCACATGAGACCCGTTCGAGTCATTTATAAATAAAATTAAATAGAATTAACAAAATTTGTTTTTATTACTACTATAATGTTCATTGATGATTCAGAGTGGGACATGGTTGTTTACACTCTGCTGATTTCGCATCTTTAGAACAAATAATAATATAATAATAATATTTATTTGCACGATCATAATAATGGTACACTTTTGGTTCGCACTCCCTATGAAGCAAAAGCTTGTGGCCGGGAGTGGAGCTTACATCGAATACAGTAATGAAAAAGTAATGTTACAAGTTTAAGCCTACATTAAAATAATTATTTAATTGTTTAATTTAAATAATCAAATATATGTAAGCAAAAGAAAGTGATGAATATCAAAATAATAATACAAGAAAGAATAATATAAGAAATACAATGAACTTATATCAAATATATGTAAGCAAAAGAAAGTGATGAATATCAAAATAATAATACAAGAAAGAATAATATAAGAAATACAATGAACTTATATCAAATATATGTAAGCAAAAGAAAGTGATGAATATCAAAATAATAATACAAGAAATAATAATACAAGAAATACAATGAACTTATATCAAATATATGTAAGCAAAAGTAAAGTGATGAATATCAAAATAATAATACAAGAAATAATAATACAAGAAATACAATGAACTTATATCAAATATATGTAAGCAAAAGTAAAGTGATGAATATCAAAATAATAATACAAGAAAGAATTATATAAGAAATACAATGAAATTATATAAAATATATGTAAGGAAAAGAAAGTGATGAATATCAAAATAATAATACAAGAAATACAATGAAATTATATCAAATATATGTCAGCAAAAGTAAAGTGATGAATATCAAAATAATAATACAAGAAAGAATAATATAAGAAATACAATGAACTTATATCAAATATATGTAAGCAAAAGAAAGTGATGAATATCAAAATAATAATACAAGAAATAATAATACAAGAAATACAATGAAATTATATCAAATATATGTAAGCAAAAGTAAAGTGATGAATATCAAAATAATACAAGAAAGAATAATATAAGAAATACAATGAACTTATATCAAATATATGTAAGCAAAAGAAAGTGATGAATATCAAAATAATAATACAAGAAATAATAATACAAGAAACACAATGAAATTATATCAGGTAAAACATAGAAGATTCGATTAACTAGAAAGTACAAATAATAAATGAGTTGCGATGTTGTTTAGATTCTATACTGAATGTTACACGAGTATAAAGTTGTAGACACAAGAAGGCTAAGTTTCATCATGGCAGTCGTGAAATTTTTTCTTTTTTTATTTAGGAGGAGTTTTTGTGAGAGATTATAGAGAATTCAATAAAGCATCGTGGGCTAGAACTATAATATATCTCAGGGAAAAGAATATACGGGGTGTTAAAAAAATATGCATCAAAATAAGAAAATAATATGAATGAATGAATGAAGCCACTGTGTCCCATGAAGGGCTAGGGCCTCCTACAGGAGGGGAAGCTCGGTTGGTGTGGTTCACATGATGAGCTATTTCACACGAACAATATTCACATTCACATTCACTATGTGAGATACACTAGAGTTTGTCAAATTTTAGTTCTATATGAGTTTGTTCACATCTGTCTCCACTCGTTCCTGTTGCGGGCGATGGTTGACCAGTTCCCTCCCAGCTGCTGCTTGAATGTATCTGCCCATCTTCTTCTTGGCCTGCCTTGTGTTCTCCTTCCTATGTACGGGTCCCACATGGTGGTTTCTCGCGCCCATCTGCCTTGTTGCTGCCTTGCTACATGACCACCCCACTTCCACTTCGTTATGAGGGCTTTTTCTGTGATGTTCTCAGAAGCTGTAATTTTCTGTAGTGCCGTGTTGGAGACCTTGTCTTTCAGTGAAACGCCAACTATCTTCCTCTCCATTTTCCTTTGGCATATTTCGATGTTCATCTTTTGCCTCTCTGTGGGGGCCCAGGTTTGGCATCGGGAGTACACAGGAGTTAAGAGCCTGTAGTCTGAGTCTGCGGTTTATGGACCTGTCGAGGAACTGAAGGCTTTCCAGGATTGTGTTATTCTCCTTCGTAGTTCTTTCTCCATCCCTTGGTTAAGTGAGACAGTCTGCCCTAGGTAGATGTAATCGTCCACGTGTTCTATCTCTGTTCCTAGTGCTGAGATTGGTGTTGGCGTTCTATTTGACATTATTTTTGTTTTACTGTAATTGATTGAGAGCCCAACACAGGTGCTGAGCTCGTTCAGTTCGATAAGCATTTGCTGTAGTTCGTTTGGCGACCTGAAGAAAATAATAGCTATCTGATAAACATGGGTCCTACAACACATACTTTCCGAGATCTGAACACTTTTTTCTTAGGAGGTGCTCAATGTGACGTCCATTCATGGCAATGCATTCCTCTGCCCCTCGGCGTAAGGAATCACGCACTCTTTGAAATTTGTTTTAATACGTTAATAAGAAAGTCCTGATAAAGATTCCCAGTTAATCCCTGTGGTAGCATGTATGGCCCTATTAATCTATCATCAAGAACGTCTGTTGATTGAGAATCGGTGCTGATGCATTGTTTCTTCAACTGCATAGGAATTTTCATCAGCCCACACAAACTGATTATGAAAAATAAATAAATAAATAAATAAATAAATAAATAAATAAATAAATAAATAAATAAATAAATAAATAAATAAATAAATAAATAAATAAATAAATGTGTGTGAATCTTTCCACAATGACAAGAATCCAAATAAGTCCAGTGTCATTCATATAAGAACAGTTACATTTAAACTGAGATGAGGTTGCACTGTATTGGCCATGAGTTCGATGCCAGTTGACAATCGTAATGCAAGCTGTAAATAATGTCCTGTATTCGCACGAAATTTTTAATATTTACAAACATTACCATGACAACACAGAGTCCACATCTGTGGAGTAACGGCTAGCGCGTCTGGCCGCGAAATTAGGTGGCCCGGTCGGGGCAAGTTATCTGGTTGAGGTTTCTGTCCGGAGTTTTCCCTCAACCCAATATGAGCAAAATGTTGGGTAACTATCGGTGCTGGACCCCAGACTCATTTCACCGGCATTGTCACCTTCACTTTATGCAGACGCTAATTAACCCACTAACCCACTAAGAAAATGATAAAAGAAGAAGGTCAGATTAAATAAAATAAAATGGTTTACCATGAGCCATTATTAACTGAAGTTTGGGTTAATATTCTGTAATGTTACTTAGACCGGTTGGCACACATAACGTTGTGTAATTACCTAAGGAAATGTTTTTGGACACGAGTTCCTATATGAAAGTTGTTCATAATCATCTCCTCTATCTCCTCTATGGAATATGGTGCTGTATGTTGGGATCCTTACAGATTAGAACATATTAAGACACTGGAAAAGATTCAAAAAACGGGCTCTTAAGTGTTGTCGGAAAAATTCACCATTAAAATGGGACACACTCACGGACAGGAGAACGCGATTTCGATTATGCGCACTGTTCAAAACATACAGAGGTGAGCCTGCCTGGACAGAAATAAAAAATAGGTTGCAGCCGCCAAATTACTCTTCAAGGAACGACCACTCATATAAATTGAGGGAAAGAAGGCAGAGGACGCACACTGGAAAGTTTTCTTTTCTCAATCGTACTATCAGGGACTGGAATGCTTTACCTGCAGACTTACTAAAGGCTTTACCAACAACCAAAAATGTATTTAAAAATAGGCTTAAGGACCTTACTAATAGACGGTAATTATACACAGTATTCAAAGGGTGTAAATGATATGTTGTTATTGAAGTGTTGTATCAGTGAAGAATTATGTTGTGTGAGTGAAGTGTGTTGTATCAGTGAAGAAGTATGCCGTGTCAGTGAAGTGTGCTGTGTAAGTGAAACGTGTTCCTGTCAGTGAAGCTTTATAGTTTATAGTGGCAGTGCAAAGAATTTGAACAGTGAAATGTGTCGTAGTTCCAGTGCAGTGAGTGAGTTGACAGCGAAATGAGTGTAATGTTGAAAGGTACTTGTGCAGATATGAACATATCATACTCGTGGGTTTTAGTTCGATCTTAGTTTTAAGATACAAATTAGAATATTTCAAATGTTATTTTAAGTGATCGTTTCATTTAATTTAGTATATTCCCTGTTGTTGTTGTTATTATTATTATTATTATTATTATTATTAATTATTAGTATTATTATTAATTGCATTTTTAATTAATAAGTTTATTATTGTCATTATTGAGTGTAATTAGTTACCACTGCCACCGGGTATATACACATTGCAGTGTGAATAAAGACATACACATACATCTACAAATGTTTGTAATAAATTTACAGAATCGCCCTGTATTTTTTTTTTATATAATTTGTGTCTTTTTCTACATATAAAAGTTACAATGTTGATGTCACATCTATGGAACACAATGAATGAAATAGTCGTTATTTTGGTCATATTAGAGATTAGGCCTATGCTAGTTTTCTGATTGAATTATTTTCTGCATGATCTTAAACCAGTTATACTGAAAAAAAGTTGTAGATTTCTGGAACCAAGGCATTGTGTTTACATGATCTTCATAGTCAATATAGCCTAGATACTCCGTAGAGCTGTAATAGTGTTATGCTGAGAATAAAATTCTTGAAGTTTCCTTTCCTCGTCATCGATGATGGCGACGATTGAACCAACTGCTCCTCAATTGCTAGCAATAGAGGTACAAGCGCGGAGGAAACCGAACTTGCAGAATCCTAGCGGCTGTTACGACGGAAACGTGTGTTCCAGATAGCAAGTCTTCCCAGGTGACGCCGCTCAGGACGAAAATGCAGACGAAAGGAGTAAGAAGGAGACTTGCAATGAGAGAGGAAATGAAATGTAAAAGGCAGAAACAAACGTGAGTAAGAAAGAACAATTAAAAACTTACCATATGAACAGTAATTAAATGAGAAGAGGTAAAGAATGTTAAAGGAAAGTAATAACTGAGCGCAGAGAGTAACAAGATAAAATGGAAAATCATGAAGTGGAATAAGAGAGCAATACAATAAGAAGGAAAGTTAAAAGCGTGTTCAACTTAGCCCGAGGTATATTCTGCCAGTTCCAAGAAATATATCAATATTTCAAAGTATAGATAGAATGAACAGTAAGTAATGTTATTAATTTAAGGGGCCTACTCTTTGAGATAGTTCGAAAAAAAATGTTGAATACAATTTCGCTCGTTTTTGCTTCCTTTCCGAGATAAAAAATGTCTTGTATGAAATATTTCATAGCGTGTTTTGGGAAAGCCATTGATTTAATTCCCAATATCTCTATTCTCAGTCAATTAAAGAGAGCGGGGTATTATGATAATAAAAAGGTATTAAAAACTTGTTTAAAAAGCAGAAAGATTACTCAACTGAATTGTTGTTAAAACATTTCAAAGTTTACAACATTAAACAAATTTATTATTTTATTTTATTAAAATATTTTCACAGATATCTTAATAACTTTGAAAGGTATTTACATAAATAAACCGTTCAGAGCAAAAGTGGCGTAAGCCAAAATTGGGTAATGAGGTTTAAAGTAAAAATTCTATAAAATACAGCACAAAGTAGCAATTAAAATGTCCTCCTTGCTATCCACTGACTACTAATAGTTTAAATAAATTGAATATTAATTGCTGTTTTGCGCTGTATTTTACAGAACGTTTACTTTTACACTCATTACCCATCTTTGACTTACACCACTTCTGCTCTGAACGGCTCAAATATAAAAATGTTATGTTTTATTTAACGACGCTCGCAACAGCAGAGGTTATATCAGCGTCGCCGAATGTGCCGGAATTTTGTCCCGCAGGAGTTCTTTTACATGCCAGTAAATCTACTGACATGAGCCTGTCGCATTTAAGCACACTAAGCACATCCCTGGCCCGGGATCGAACCCGCAACCTTGGGCATAGAAGACAAGCGCTATACCAACTCGCCAACCAGGTCGACGCTCAAATATAGAACTGAAAATATTAATTTTCTGCGTTTATCTGAACCTAAATGTAAAACCAATGCAGCTTATCATACCATGAGTGAAGGTCCTAGATTATTAAACAAATGTTTTTATTCTAATATTATTTTAATTACTAATCATCTCCAAATTAATAAAAAATAAAAAATATTTTATTGGATTTATAGTTGGGTTTAGATATTTAACACTTTTCAGTCTAATTTATTCACTCTCAATTTTATTTTTGTTTCTATTGGAATCCCTCCTGAGCACGGAACTTACTCATTCAGAAGTGGGCTAGTTTATATTATATTGTATTAAATTGTATTCATTGAAACTTATTAGCAATAAACTAAATAAATAAATAAAGTGTGCAGAAATTTGATCCCAACAAGTAGCATTACGAAGTTCCTTTCCAGAACAAAATAGTTACATTTGTTCGGATCAAATCGCTGCACATTTAAAGAATAAAACTAAAATCATTTCAATAATTTATTGTCATAATACACTGCTCTCTTAAATTGACTGAAGATATTGGGAATTAAATCAATGACTTTCCCAAAACGCGCTATGAATTGTTTCATATAAAACAATTTGTCTTGCAAATACGAGCAAAATAGTATTGATCTTTTTGTCTCAAAATATCTCAAGGAGTAGCCTCCTTAAATTAATAACATTACTAGTCAAGTCTTTGAGTGGCGATTACTGTTATTATTCCTAACCTCACTTCCTTACTCATGACTTTTAACCCTTTGCAGCATAGTGGTTGTTCAAAAGAACCACCATTTTCTTTCTTTCTTTCTAAATTTTATGGCACAGATATTCCACCAAGAAACCATCTCTTAAGTATACCTACAGGTGCCATCTATGTTGTGAAATTATGTCCAGAGTTCAAATGTTGAAAAAAAAAAATTGATTAAAGCTTTGAATAATTTCGAGGGAAAAATAGTTCCGGAGCCGGGTATCGAACCCGGGTTAGAGTTCCCGGGTAGCTCAGTGGTAGAGCGTTGGTACGTTAAACCAAAGGTCCCGGGTTCGATACCCGGCTCCGGAACAATTTTTCCCTCGAAATTATTCACATCAACTTTACAGGAAGTTATACCTGAAATCTTGATTTGCATAATACACGTCACTGTTCGTTAACAGAAAACCACAATTTAAGTCACACGGAGTTAGTGTGCATTCGAAGTTGGTTGCTTGACGGTTGTCAGCCCACTTTGAGGTCTGTGGATATAGAGGGAAAAATTGGATCGGTGTCGGTTAGAGTTCCCGGGTAGCTCAGTGGTAGAGCGTTGGTACGTTAAACCAAAGGTCCCGGGTTCGATACCCGGCTCCGGAACAATTTTCCCTCGAAATTATTCAAATCAACTTTACAGGGAGTTATATCTGAAATCTTGATTTGATTATAGCTTTGTTATGATCCATGAAATGAAAGACATAAAAAATTAATTTGTGCTGCAAAGGGTTAAGAAACCCCGAGGTTCATTGCCGTTCTCACATAAACCCGCCATCGGTCCCTATCATGAGCAAGATTAATCCAGTCCCTAGCATCATATCCCACCTCCCTCACATCCATCTTAATATTATCCTCCCATTTACGTTTCGGCCTCCCAAAAGGTGTTTTTCCCTCCGGTCTCAAAACTAACACAATATATACATTTCTGGATTCGCCCATACGTGCTACATGCCGTGCCCATCTCAAACGTCTGGATTTAATATTCCTAATTATGTCAGGTGAAGAATACAATACGTGCAGTTCTGCGTTGTGTAAGTTTCTCCATTCTCCTGTAACTTCATCCCTCTTAGCCCAAAATATTTTCCTAAGAACCTTATTCTCAAACACCCTTAATCTCTGTTTCTCTCTTAAAGTCAGAGTCCAAGTTTCACAACCATACAGAATAACCGATAATATAACTGTTTTATAAATTCTAACTTTCAGAGTTTTTGACAGCAGACTAGATGACAAAAGCTTCTCAATCGAATAATAACAGGCATTTCCCATATTTATTCTGCGTTCAATATCTTCCCGAGCGTCATTTATATTTGTTACTGTTGCTCCAAGATATTTCAATTTTTCCTCGTCTTCAAAGGATAAATCTCCAATTTCTTATAGACCCATTTCGTACCATATTCTGGTTACGAGACATAATCATATACTTTGTCTTTTCGGGATTTACTTCCAAACCAATCGCTTTACTTGCTTCAAGTAAAATTCCCGTGTTTTCCCTAATATTGTGGATTTTCTCCTAACTTATTCACGTCATCCGCATAGACAAGAAGCTGATGTACGCCTTTCAATTCCAAACCCTCTCTGTTATCCTGAACTTTCCTAATGGAATATTGTAGAGCGAAGTTAAAAAGCAAAGGTGACGGTGCATCTTCTTTATTAATATGATTTGTAATTTATTTAATCATTGTACATAAATTACTTTAAAGTTAAAAAAAATTACTCATTTGGTAAACTAACTTCGGTTATCTTGTAAAGTTACAAATCAATAATTCATTTTGTAAATTTTTAGTCATTTTTTGAACTTCTGATTATCTTGTAAGTTACTGTACAATTCAATAATTCATTTTGTAAACGTTTAGTTATTTTAGTTACTAGTACACAAAAAAAAGTTCCTTGTAGTCTAGACGAATTTCGTACAAAAACTGAGATAAAAATAAAAAACAGAAGTGGAGTGAGGCAAAAAAAAGTAGAGATCGGTTTAGGTGTCGTGTTTTCTGTTTGTATTTGAGTTATGTTGTCTTAGCTGTGACAACAAAGAAGGACTTAAGAAATAATAATAATAATAATAATAATAATAATAATAATAATAATAATAATAATAATAATAATAATAATAATAATAGGAATATCACTTTTGTTGACGTCGTACAAAATTTTGTCCAATATTCTTTTGAGAAGATTAACTCCGTACGTAGATGAAATTATTGGGGATCATCAGTGCGGTTTTCGGCGTAATAGATCGACTATTGATCAGATTTTTTGTATTCGACAGATAATGGAGAAAAAATGGGAGTATAAGGGTACAATACATCAGTTATTCATAGATTTCAAAAAGGCATATGACTCGGTTAAAAGAGAAGTATTATATGATGTTCTTATTGAATTTGGTATTCCCAAGAAACTAGTTCGATTAATTAAATTGTGTCTCAGTGAAACATACAGCAGAGTCCGTGTAGGTCAGTTTCTGTCTGATGCTTTTCCAATTCACTGCGGGCTAAAGCAGGGAGATGCACTATCACCTTTACTTTTTAACTTCGCTCTAGAATATGCCATTAGGAAAGTTCAGGATAACAGGCAGGGTTTGGAATTGAACGGGTTACATCAGCTTCTTGTCTATGCGGATGACGTGAATATGTTAGGAGAAAATACACAAACGATTAGGGAAAACACGGAAATTTTACTTGAAGCAAGTAGAGCGATCGGTTTGGAAGTAAATACCGAAAAGACAAAGTATATGATTATGTCTCGTGACCAGAATATTGTACAAAATGGAAATATAAAAATTGGAGATTTATCCTTCGAAGAGGTGGAAAAATTCAAATATCTTGGAGCAACAGTAACAAATATAAATGACACTCGGGAGGAAATTAAACGCAGAATAAATATGGGAAATGCGTGTTATTATTCGGTTGAGAAGCCCTTATCATCCAGTCTGCTGTCCAAACATCTGAAAGTTAGAATTTATAAAACAGTTATATTACCGGTTCTTCTGTATGGTTGTGAAACTTGGACTCTCACTCTGAGAGAGGAACATAGGTTAAGGGTGTTTGAGAATAAGATTCTTAGGAAAATATTTAGGGCTAAGCGGGATGAAGTTACAGGAGAATGGAGAAAGTTACACAACACAGAAATGCACGCATTGTATTCTTCACCTGACATAATTAGGAACATTAAATCCAGACGTTTGAGATGGGCAGGGCATGTAGTACGTATGGGCGAATCCAGAAATGCATATAGAGTGTTAGTTGGGAGACCGGAGGGAAAAAGACCTTTAGGGAGGCCGAGACGTAGATGGGAGGATAATATTAAAATGGATTTGAGGGAGGTGGGTTATGATGATAGAGACTGGATTAATCTTGCACAGGATAGGGACCGCTGGCGGGCTTATGTGAGGGCGGCAATGAACCTTCGGGTTCCTTAAAAGCCATTTGTAAGTAAGTAAGTAAGTAATAATAATAATAATAATAATAATAATAATAATAATAATAATAATAATAAAATTAAATATTAAAAAAATAGCGTAGATTCAGATAAACACTAGCTCTCAATCGGACATTTCTTGAAGACTGTCGTCGAATTGTTAGTTGACTCTGAATCAAGTGGAGCGCCGATATTATTCTTCATAGAGCAGAGAACAGCCTCGAGAGCAGCAGAAGAACTCTGAAATCGATTAGAGCCGAGAAGCCTTGCAAGGAGGCCAGAAATTGGCAAATACAAAGCAGCTGGGCGTGAGAAGGTGCGAGGCTCTCAGCGGTGCCATTATTAAAGTGATTCATTACAGAAATAATGAAGAATGAGAGAGAGTGCTTCTGCATGAACAGGTCGCCGCCACAAAGACTCGCACGGCTAATTCTGTGCCGCCTCCTTCATACACTTTCCTTTTAGTTTGTAGCCTACATGAGCTCGCAGCTGCAGGTTCCCTCACGCAGTTGTATGGCAGTGTTATTACTTGACCAAAGGAACAGCAGCTTCGAAGTGATGACATTTCCATGGATAAATATATAATAGGATGCGAAACTGCGGTCAGCACCATCTAGATGTGGTGCTCTGAAATAAAGTGATCAGTGCCCGACGTCGTAGGTAGTGAACATTAGAACTACGTGTTGGGTACATTACTGAGAGTTCTCTATTTATCCGTTCGAGATATTGTATGGGAGAGTCGAGGAGAGAAGATGGCGGACTGAAACTTACTAATAAGTGAACATAAAGTGATACGTGTGTGTGTATAAGCAGTGTATGTTGAACAGTGATGTTTATGGACGTTGTAAAAATAGTGTTGAATGTATTGTAAAGTAATATAATAAATTGAACTATCTACGTAGTTCTTGCAGACTTTTCCATTGTGCTGTACAATAAATACCCAAAGAATACAATCCCAATTATCTAACCTTTTGCTTTATTTTCTGTCTCTGTCTGGTTATATTTCAATCGGGTAGTGTAAAACACATCGTCTCTTTTATCTTCCTGCTGGCTCCGGTAAGAATTTTCAGTAGAATATGCTGTGAGGAATAAAACCGTAAATGTTTTATTTTAAATTGGGTTAGTTTTGAATATCGATGAGGGTGGGAGGGAGTACTTTCTGCACAGTTTAACATTTTCGTCATCAGGTGCGCTGCTAAGTGCATGGAGTAATTAATCTTTTCGCTACTTGGCGTGCTTCTATTTGTAATAACGCCTCTCCCAAAAATAGATGGCAGCAAGATCAATGTCTACAACAGCGCCTCTAGTATGTGTTACAGGAAACTCGTTAAGTTTCGCATCCTATTATATATTTATCCATGACATTTCCTTTAGTGCAGCTATGGGGACTATCAGCAAAGTAGGGAGGGAACGTTCCTACCCACCCCACGTTCGTTTGATTGACAGGCGAGGGGTAAAGCAGCTGTTTTGCTAAGGCAAGTGCAGTGGTGGATTCGACACACCTTGCGCATCAGTAATTTCTCCGCTCTTAGTTCTTGTTTCAAAATCTTTACAGTATTTTGTTTATAGGAAGTACCATAATCATACAATAATAAATTATGACGGCCACCTACTGTCATTAGGCAAATTATATATTTTTCAATTGCATAACTACTCCTTTATCATGTGCACGAAAAATTCTTGAACTGCCTTGTGATCGACATAATAAAGTATTTATTTTTTAAAAACAATAAAGAAAAAAGCAAAGCTCCATTGTCATTTAACTGCACAATATATTAAAAGATACAATGCTCAACATAATAAATTGTTTCTTTTTAAAACTAATAAAGTAACTAAGCTCCATTGTCATTTAACTGGAAAACATATTAAACACAATATAATGATCAAGAAAATCAATTGTTTCTTTTTATAAATACTAAAGAAAGTAAAACTAAGCTCCGCTGTCATTTAACTTTAAAACGTATTAAACAAAATACATGAGATATGAATTAAACGAAATACTACTGTAGGTCTATACTGCTGGTTTTCATTTTTTGTTGTTGATTACCCTCGAAATTTCTTGTTATTAACTAAAAAGGATATCTTTGGCTCTAAAATAGAACAACTCGACCGTAATAGTGAAACTAAATGCATGTCTGTGATCCTAGACCTGGAGATACTTTTGGTCATATTCATTTTGAAAAGAAAAACAGCTCACAACAGTAAGTTGAGCCAAACATAGATACCATACGCATTGCAAATGCGCGCAGATTAGGGAATTGCTCCTCTGGTAGGTAATCCATTTTTTCCTAAACACTTTAGTGGCGTGCTCTTTTCATCTCTATAGTGGCTCTGATGCTTGTGTAACATCAAATACAAATGGATTATTGAACAGACACATCTCCATGTCCATTGCAGTTCTTCTGAAAATCTTTCTTGGAAAAAGAACGCATCAAGTAGGCCTAATATGCACTCAAAGTTTTAAATAAGTTCAGTTCCAGATACTACTTAATAAAATAACAAGTATCTAAATCCTGAAAATACCATAAACATATCTTGTTTTGTATCTTTTCACAAATATTACGAAAATAGCTTTTAAAATTGTAAATAAATACTTGTAAGATCACCGAAGTCAGCTTTAGCCTATGCTTCCGATTAAAGTGGCGTTTAATATTGAAGCGTTTTATATGCGCAATTTTAAACCCACATATTAAGCAACAGACTTTCTTCTTTTTGTAAGTAACAAAAAATTCTTTCTGCCGCTCTTCCTGAAACTGACGTCCCGAGATCGAAGCCATACCCGCCACTGAATGAAGCGTGTCTAGAGAAGCACCAGGCGGAGGAGAGAGTCGGTGGAGTGGGGTAAGGCGGCTTTGAGTGAAGTGGCCCTTCGGAGCCATTTTTCCCCATGGTTGCTTTAGTGTGTAGGCCCTACACCTACAGAAAAAAAA
The DNA here is from genome assembly GCF_040183065.1 of Periplaneta americana. Classification (NCBI taxonomy): domain Eukaryota; kingdom Metazoa; phylum Arthropoda; class Insecta; order Blattodea; family Blattidae; genus Periplaneta; species Periplaneta americana. The sequence continues at coordinate 11,621,764 of NC_091124.1, read as the reverse complement.
CTGGCTTTGTTTGGCTTGGCTTTATTAAGTCTGGACCCAGGACGGGTCGGTACACTTAGGCAAGATTTAGCCCATTGTGCGTCCTATACAGGATGTTAAAAAGTATTAAATATTTTGCGAGATGGTAGTATTCATCAAAACAAGAAAAAGTCTAATAAACATGGGCTCTAAAATTGTTTGTTTGCTTAGATGTTCAGTGTGTGCCCTTTGTAACTTACTTCTTCTACCACAGATCACTGTTGGAAATTTGTGGAAATAAATGAAATTTTTATGTAAACCGTTGTTTCATTTACAAGCATCGTTACGACAAGACATGCAACTCCAGAAGAGCCTCTCGATTTTTATGTTCATTTTCTTGTAGAAATTGAGGTAATTTATTTATCTTTAATATTATTTCTCTTTCCATTTTTTCATTCGCTTCTCATTTCACTGTCAGATACTCTCTTCTTTCTCTTGCCTCCCAGTAACCACCGTTAAAAGTTTACCAGCGTTCACAACAGTTCAGGAAATTATCGTATCTGTTACGTCATTCAGCGTGGCTGACACATTTTCCTGCTGCTCACAGCTTGAAATCAGGTCAAGAAAATATCCTTCGTGCCACTTTATCATCGGTAGAGATTTTAGAAACCCTTTATCAAATTTAAAGTCTGAGGCGTAATTACAAGGTTTGGATTAGGGGCGCGAGACTTACTTCCCAGATTTCTCAGTCGGGTTGAGGCGGGAGAAGGAAGAAGAGGGGGCACTTTATAATCCGGGCGCTTTCTCCTTCTTAAAAAATGGAAACGACGGTTGAAAGCCACCAAGGGAAGCATCCGGCTTCCCAGGTTAAAGTCGTTGGAGGGGATCGGTGTAATTTTGTTACACATTGTCTTGGTCTCCCTTGGGCCTCTTCCGTCTCTTCCGCAATTCCTTGCTCCACATTCATGTTCAATAATTATAGAACACGGTCAGTCTTACCCGAACGTAATCTCCAGTGTCCGCACTCAAGTAGGCCGTGGGGACGCGTAAAACAGTACGCGCTTTGCTGCTCTACTCTTTCAATAAGCGGTAAACACATGCTCGCCAACTTAACACGGAATCTTGGCACTGAATTAAACAGTAGACTGCGCTTCGTCCTTGTAATTTAAATAAGTATGGAAAACGACAATTTTTTCGCCAGAATTTTAAGCAGAAATAAACGAGATACCAAGGACCTTTATTCTATTCCGAAACAATTTAATTTATGATGTTTCTTTTATTAGTTATTTTACAACGCTTTCTCAACTGCTATAGTTATCAAGCGTCTGACTGAGGTGAAGGTGATAGATAATGCTAGCGAAATGAGTCCAGGAACCAGCGTCGAAAATTACCCTGCATTTCGCACTCCCAGTGAAATAGTGTCGTAGCTCGAAAATTGTGATTTGTAAAGCTACGCTATTTCTTAGTAAAACATTGCTGTAAAAATATTTCATGCTCGACCATCCCGAAATGTAGTAATTATACACCTGGTAGCAGTCCTTTAATGGAACTCATTAAAGTTCAGGTGTTCCACCAATCAGAAAACACCATTGTAGCAATATGAAACCGCAAGTATCGATTATTCTCGGATATGCAATCGTAAGACAACTAGCGAAACGTCACGGAGGCTGGAAATCCAATACTGTCGCAGAAGGTTATGTTCTTTACTATAATAATTAGCGTTAATTGTAAATAATATTCAAATAAATTCAATTTGTCATCTCGTTTTTCAATGTCTAAATCAATTTCAAGGTTATATCAAGATTAATGTTTATTTTACTCTATAGATTATATCAAGTTCAATGACATTTGTTTCTCGGAAAAAATCAATACTTTCGCGTCTGCGCACATTTCACAATTTACGAGATATTGCACAAGGTCAGTTCCGCTCCCCAGTCAGATAAGAATAACATGAATACTTATTAATAATATCAAGTTAGATATATGGGCGAGCATAAAAAGTCGTATGAAACTTGCCTACAATGGTAATTAAGGCGCTCGTATGAAAATTATGAAACTCGCTTGCGCTCGTTTCATAAACGTACTCGCGTCTTAATTACTACCATTATAAGCTCGTTGCATAATGTACTATTAATAAATTGGTGCCAAAACTTTAATAATCTACTATTTTATTGTTAGAATTTCAGTAGAGCGTCTCGTTTAGGCACAGTGAAAACGTAAATAAAGTGCAGGTAACATGTGAGGGGAGGACGAGCCGTGCGATAAACGCGAGGGATGCACAAAGTTTTAGTCACAACATTTATGGCGGAGCAATAATTGAAATTATATTTTTCAAAAACACACAAAATAAAAGAACACGAATTGCACAACGTTATCATATAGGACTACACATTTTGATAAACAAGCAATTGTAACGTTGAAATAATTCAATATAACAAATCAAATTTTGCTACTTATATGATGTTGCTTTCAAGCAGCATTTTTGCGGTCATGAATTTCATCCTCTGTATGATTGATATAATATCACCATCTTCTGTGGCCGAATTAACAGAACTACAGTATATTGGTCTGAAGTGACAACACTATTTTCCTAAACATAATTATTTATTCAGGTACAGTACAGAAGACGGTGATATTATGTTAATCACAGAGAGAATGAAATTCATGACTGTAAAAATGCTGCTTGAAAGCAACATAATATAAGTAGCAAAATTTCATTTGTTATGTTGAATTATTTCAACGTTACAATTGCTTGTTTGTTAAAATGTGTAGGCTATATGATAACGTTATGAAATTTTTGTTCTTTTATTTTGCGTGTTTTTTGAAAAACATTTTCAATTAATGCTCCGCCATAAATGTTGTAACTAAAACCTTGTGCATCCCTCGTATTTATCGTACGGCTCGTCCTCCTGCACTTTGTTTACGTTTTCACTGTGCCTAAACGAGACGTTCTACTGTACCTCCAACCAGTAAAACAGCGTTGGAAAAAAATTACGAAAGTAATATGTGATTTTCGATATACGACAGTATTTTACCGGGGGTGCGATTTGCTCTTAATGGGCTGAGGGAAAACCTCGGAAAAACCGAAACCAGGTAACTTGTCTCAACCAAGATTTGAACCCGGACCTACTCATTTCACGATCAGGTACGCTAATCCAGCGGTTGACAGGAAGAAATATTACTGACATAACAGCTTCTGTGCACAATCTGACTTTTCAGTATGTGTTTGTATGTCTTGGTGTATGGCAAAATCACTCCGCAAACAGCATTTGTTTATTCAAACGATGTTTTGATTACGTATCTGCCTGTGGGTTATTGGAAAAGCCGCATCGCACGTTAAAATAACTCCACGGAAATTCATGCCATCAATTTATATTTTTCTAGTCCGGTTACCGGTTGAAACCAACAGTCAAATTATTAGGCAGGAGAATGCAGAATTTTCCACAAATTTACTAGCCTTCATTAATAATTCAGCCACAGCTCAATCAGCTCGTAGGATGATGTAGGTACAACAAAACGACCGACATTTACTCTCCGAGAGAACTGGGAGATTTACGGCGGTTAAAATACAATTAGACTAACACATTTTCTTCAAATACATCAGTTTTTCTACACTGCAGTGATTCAAAGATTGTAAATGAATTAGTTTTATTATTAGTTTTAATTTTTGTTGGATTTGTAGTCTGGGGTTAAAGATATTTAACACTTTTTAATCTGTAATTTATTCACTCTCAATTTTATTTTTGTATGTATTGGAATCCTCTCCTGAGCACGAGTCTTACTCATTCAGGAGTGGATTAGTTTATATTATATTGTATTAAATTGTATTCATTTAAAACTTACTAGCAATAAAATAAATAAATAAATAAATAAATGAATAAATAAATAAATAAATAAATAAATAAATAAATAAATAAATAAATAAATAAGACATTGTATGCAAGACAAGAAGGAGAGAAAAATGGTCTTTATATCGCGAACTGAAAATGCGGTGTAGCACAAAACAGCGTGTTCTTCAAGTAACTTAATATTTCGTCAGCCATGTTGAACATTTCTTGTTTGAGATTTAAATGTTCTTCAGAATTTTTAGATTTTAGATAAATATCACTTTCTTTAAATTTAATAATTCCTATTTTCCTGTCAATGTTATGTTTTTATATATCAATTTCGTCACGGTGGTGGTCGGAAGGTCTGCGGTTCGATTCCAGGGGAAGGCTATTCTGACATAGATTTTTCGTGATTTCTCGAGTCCCTCCAGGCGAAAGCTGAGATAGTGTCAATTTCAAGCGCCACAACCCGACTCCTATCCAAACATCACTTCATTTTCATAATCACTTCTCAACCATCATCCTGTCATCTTCCCGCGAGATGTCTACTACCTGTCCGACAGGGTAGCGCGCTCGGCAAAGTTGTGTCCGATGAGTATTACGGTAAACCATAGATGTGTGGTAAAACGCTGACAAAAAAAAAATTAATCACGTTAAATTTAAGAATCTGTGTACTTTCGTTAAATTTCACTACTTAAACTTTCTTGTAATAGTTCTATTTCTATTTTTAGGTATTACCTCCATTAAATTTCAGAATTTAAATTTTATTGTGAATTTTTTATTTTAATACATCACTTTCGTTAAATTGGGGACAGCATGTTAGCGGCAGGACGGCTAATCAGGAGGATTAAATCACAACCAGTTTGCGTTGGTTTTGGAGGACCCGATTGCGGTATATCGAAAAACATATTTTAATCCTGATAACCTGAAAGGGTGTCCAAAAAGCAACAGCACCACCGATATCGTAATGTTCGCTTAATGCAAAAAAAAAAAAAAAAACACACACAAACTATCGATAAAAGAAAGAATGTTGATATTTCTGAACTAAGCTTATAAATTAAAGTTGGCACAACTGATATCGTAATGTTCGCTTAACTCAAAAAATAACACTTAAACTATCGACAAATGGGCCTGAATCCTTTCATTCATTCTACGATTCTCAATTTTATTTGCCACATCCCAACATTTACAAGACCATCGATGTTCTACTGGAAATGCAAACACTTGGCCGCACCAAGATAAACTCTGTAAATTCCGGACAATATTACTGTACATGAGAAAAAAAAAGTACGACCGACAAAATAAATTTCATCGTGTGTCTATGGGAAGAATATCAGAATAGAGATCTTGGACTCTTGCAGTACATTAAAGTGTTGGGGCTGAAATTCCATGCAACAAAGTTGTAGATTTTTATGAACATCAAACGAGACGGCATTATTGTCACAGAAATATACCCATATTTTTAACCAAGCCGTGGACAGTTCTAAGCCTGTGAAAATTTGAAAGGAAAATGTGCCATGTGTCATAAGTCAGTCACCACGTGTTCCTGAGTCTTGTCGCAAACATGCCCTTGAAACTAGCAGAACCATGCTGCAAACGGGTTGCCTGTTTTGAAGCAAAAAGATTATGGTCCTAGAAAATTACCGCAAACGTGCTTCCCCGGTTAAATTTAGGATTTACATTTTCTTGTCAATGTTCTGTTTTTACATACCGAAACCACTTTCCTTCAATGCCAGGATTTTAATTTCAGATGTTACTTTCGTTACATTTCAGGATTTAAATTGTCTCGTGACTGTTCTTTTTAGATACCAAAACCACTTACCTTCAGTTCCAGGATTTTAATTTCAAATATCACTTTCGTAAAATTTTAGGATTTAATTCTCTTGTGAATTCCCTATTTTCAAGTATCGCTTTCGTAAAATTTCAGGATTTAAATTGTTTTGTGATTTTTTTTCAATTGATTATTTTATAACGCTTTATCAACTGCTATGGTTATCCAATGTCTGTTATGACTGTTCTTTTTTATCCCGAAACCATTTTCTTTTAATTCCAGTATTTTATTATCAGATATCACATTCATTAAATTTTAGGATTTAAATTTTCTTATGAATTTCCTATTTTCGGACATCGCTTTTGTTAAACTTCATAATTTAAATTACCTTGTGAATGTTCTGTTTTCAGATACCAAAACCACTTTCTTTCAAATCCAAGATTTTAATATCAGATATCACTTTCGTTAAATTTTGTAATCAAGATGTAAATTTTATGTTTTAAATTTTCTTGTGAATTTTATATTTTTAAACATCACTTTCTTTAAATTTCAAAATTTAAATTCTATTGTGATTTTACATTTTCAGACATCACTTCCGTTAAATTTTAGGATTTAAACTCCCTTTAAATTTCAGGGTCTATAGTTTCTTGTGAATTTTATATTTTTAATTTAATATCAGTTTCTTTAAATTTCAGAATTTAAATTATCTCTTGAATTTACTGCGTTCAGATAACACTTTCGATAAGTCTTAGGATTGAAAAGTTCTTCTGATTTTTCTGTTTTTAAACAGGCGTATCACTTTCGTTAAATTTCAGTGTAAACTAAGAAACCATTTTTGTTAAGCTTCAGGATTTAAACTTTCTTGGAAATTTTTTCCTATAAAATTATGGTTGGGGTAAATTTTAGTGTTAACAGTACAGCATTTTGTTTAATGACGCTTTTATCTACAGAGATTATTCAGCGCCAATTTTCTATATGACCAAGAAATATCTAACATATCTATCGTCCAGTTCAAAAGTGCCACAACTCAAAAATTGCCATTTTTTAGTTATGTATACTACTGAAAGCCCCTTTCGGAGCTCTTTCCGATTCAGTATTGAGATAAGTCATATTTACAACCAAACAGAAAAAAAATAAACTGTTTTAGAAATAATTATAACTATGGACTTTACTAATTAATTATTACTACATTTCGAAATGTATTAATAATGAATTGGAAGACTGTGATATACTCGTCCTGAATACTGACTCATTTCTAATTGTCGTGGTTATGAACCAGAACTCTGCTCCTTTCTAAGTGGTTTATTTGAAACTTTCAACTGAAGATATCTCAAAACTTGTTTTTTTTAATTATCGCACTTTTGAACTAGACGATCGATATTTTTCCTGAAGTTCTATATCAGGGGCAGGGTCATTTGCGTATATGTGCAGGAAATACTGTATATCTATTATATGGGACACACAGCTTTACGTCCCTCCCGCAGGAAGCCATGCTAAGCATTTTATCGCTCTTTAAAATGAATTAATGATGGGATGGATTTTTTTTTAGCACATGGTAATTTAGTATACTCAATGGAGATTATGGCTTTGTGTTGCCGGTGCATTGCCACAGGTTCATAATCCAGAGATCTGGCAACTGAGCTATTAAGACGGATTGATTTAAAAATAAATCTGAGAATCCTACTCGTTTTATACCAAGAGAGATTTTGTGAAATTAGGTAGCGTAACTCCAAATAGGATAATATTTGGAATCATATTAATATCAAAGGCGCACTCGTCACTCAGACTCGCACCATGGCTTCCAAGCAGCTAAAAAACTGCACCTTAGCCGTCGACAGGTTGTGTGCTAATTTTCTCAAAGTTTGGAGCACTTCAGCGATGAGAGGACGGCTAATCACCCGTATAGAGATCCTGCCTAAACGCTGTGCTGCAAATCAATCGGAAACGTTTGATACGCTATCCAGTCGGGTTAACTCGACGCTGGGATTCGACCTGCCGACCTCGCGAGTTAGATAAATCATGAGATAGCAGGTCAACTACTACCTGATTACTTGGGCAATCACAGTATAGGCTCCACTAATTGCAGGCACTGGTCTGTAATTGACTGTCACCCTGTCTGTTCAGGCCACTGGCAGGAGCAGCATCCATACAAAGTGTATGGCTTGTAAATGCGATCGTAACTATTCCAAAGTTATATAAACGTTTTAACATTGCCCTTGTTCTATTATTATTATTATTATTATTATTATTATTATTATTATTATTATTATTATTATTATACTTGGTTATTTAACGACGCTGTATCAATTGCTAGGTTACTTGCCGTCGATAGAATTGGTGATAGCGATATGGCATTTGGCGAGATGAGGCCGAGAATTCGCCACATAGGGGAGAGTCTGATAGTATCGGACATCGGGTAGTATCGGACAGTGAGTTTCTTTCATCTACCACCATATGGTAGTAGGCTCTACCTGAATGACATGGTTACGTTTCTCTATGTGACATCACAGAAACGTAAACATGTCAATCAGATACTATCATCGTGTGGTAGATGAAAGAAACTCCGATATTACCTGATGTCCGATAATACCCGACTCTCCCCTACATTCGCCTTACCATCGGGAAAAACCTCCATAAAATCCAGTCAGGTAATCAGCTCAAGCGGGAATCGAACCCACGCCAGAGCGCAACCCCGGATCGGCAGGCAAGCGCTTCAATCGACTGAGCTACGCTATATTATTATTATTATTATTATTATTATTATTATTATTATTATTATTATTATTATTATATTACCGGTTGTTCTTTATGGTTGTGAAACTTAGACTCTCACTTTGAGAGAGGAACATAGGTTAAGGGTGTTTGAGAATAAGGTGCTTAGGAAAATATTTGGGGCTAAGAGGGATGAAATTACAGGATAATGGAGAAAGTTACACAATACAGAACTGCACGCATTGTATTCTTCACCTAACATAATTAGGAACATTAAATCCAGACGTTTGAGATGGGCAGGGCATGTAGGCCTAGTACGTATGGGCAAATCCAGAAATGCATATAGAGTGTTAGTTGGGAGGCCGGAGGTAAAAAGACCTTTAGGGAGGCCGAGACGTAGGTGGAAGATAATACTAAAATGGATTTGAGGAGGTGGGATATGATGATAGAGAATGGATTAATCTTGCTCAGGATAGGGACCAATGGCGGGCTTATGTGAGGGCGGCAATGAACCTCCGGGATCCTTAAAAGCCAGTAAGTAAGTAAGTAAGTATTATTATTATTATTATTATTATTATTATTATTATTATTATTATTATTATTATTATTATTATTCACCGCTATGGACTAACGGTTAGCACGTCTGACCGTGAAACGAGCGGCCCCGGGTTCAAATCATGGTTGGGACAAGTTACTAGTTTGAAGTTTTCTCCTGACTTTATCTCAACCCATTAAGAGCAAATGCTCTATAACTTTTGGCGATTGGTTCTGGACTCAATTCACTAACATTATGACCTTCATCTCACTCAAATGCTAAATGACCACAGTAGTTGATAAAGCGTCGTAAAATAACCAAATATAATAATAATAATAATAATAATAATAATAATAATAATAATAATAATAGTAGTAGTAGTAGTAATAGTAGTAGTAGTAGTAATAATAATAATAATAATAATAATAATAATAATAATAATAATAACAATAATACTTACTGGCTTTTAAGGAACCCGGAGGTTCATTGCCGCCCTCACATAAGCCCGCTATCGGTCCCTATCCTGAGCAAGATTAATCCATGCTCTATCATCATATCCCACCTCCCTCAAATCCATTTTAATATTATTTTCCCATCTACGTCTCGGCCTCTCTAAAGGTCTTTTTCCCCTCTGGCCTCCAAACTAACACTCTATATGCATTTCTGGATTCGCTCATACGTGCTACATGCCCTGCCCATCTCAAACGTCTGGATTTAATGTTCCTAATTATGTCAGGTGAAGAATACAATGCGTGCAAATAATAATAATGGGGGGCGAAGGGCTAACAACCCATCACCGTAAAAAAAAAGCTTGTTACGAATCCTTCAAATAATAATAATAATAATAATAATAATAATAATAATAATAATAATAATAATAATAATAATAAACCTAAAATTTGTCATAATTAAAAAAAAATTGACTGGGTTTTCAAAGATATTAAAATTATTTGTTGTTGTGCAGACGATGCATATTAAGCATACAATTTTTTTTCCAGAGGTTCTATAGTCTGATTATTTGAATATGTAGCTAATCGGGAATGTAGGCTATGTATAGAGAGGGAAAGGAACTGGCCACCCTACCCCATTATCTCCTAGCCTAGTTGCTTCATGAGTGCCTTATTGGTGTTAATTATGAGATTCAAATCTTTCTTTAGATAGCTGACTAAACAACAACAGGACCCATAGATTCTGAGAAAAGAAATGTTGAAACATAGTAAAATTATACTAGAGAAGATGCCCGGAGACTGAAACCCTTGCCCACGTCCAAGGTCAGTGTAACAGAGGTTTACTCCTCCGAAATGCCAGACATCATCATGTTCGATCCTTAATTGCAACTGCTTTGAAAAAAGTCTTGGACGGTAGAAGAGGAAATCTTTTGCCTTGCTACTAATGGCTCCTCTAGACGTATTGACATCATAGCGTATTCCCAGACTACCAAGAAAGGATATATAATTGATCCTATCATAAGGATTGAAACGGGAAGTAGCCAGCCGGAGGATGTCAATCAAGAAAAGATCAAAATTTATCTGCCAACATTTGATTACTTCAAAGCAAAATACCAGCTTGAAGACATTGAGGTGATTGGTCTTCTTATTGGAGCTCGTGGTGTGATTCCCAAGTTCTTTGAAAGCTTCAGGAAGACTTTTGAACTACCACTGACACTTACTACTGACATTATAACTTCAGTTTTGAAACGCTCTTGCCTAATTCTGAGTCATCATATTCACTCTGTTTAATTTCTCTTTCTTCACTTTATAATTCATACATGTTTATTTTAATTTTCTGTCAACAAATTTATGTAAACATTTAATATTTTAAAATTCATGTAGGAGAGTATACTGAGTCCTTCTGGGCTACCTCCAATGGGAGGCAGTTAACAATTTATTTATTATTCTTAAAAAATCGGGACTTTCTTCGTCCCGAGAAAGTTTTTTGGGACACTGGGACAAAATATTCAAAACTGGGACTGTCCCATTAAAAGCGGGATGTCTCATCACCCTGCTAATGACACTTTTAGAAAATACCTTCGGAAAATTTGCACAAAAGACTCTTGGATCTAATGAGAAGTATCCACAAAGGCCTGCTCAGTGTCTAGTTGTCTAGTTTCTAAATGCAGAAAATGTGCGATCTTTATATACATTTCAAATACCGTCAGCCAAAACGCACAAATTATTACAAAATCCTAAAGTCCTGTACGATTCATAACTTTTTTTGCAAGACTGTTACCTTGTTATGGAATGTATTACGTGTAGCCTACAGGGACTGGGAGACGACGTCTGGAATATTTAGAATTCAAGGCAGACTCGCTAATCGCGAGGTTGTCCCGCTCTGCTAATTCAATCACGAAGCCCGCATGTGTTGCTCATATTTGCAGGGGGAAGGACAATCGACTCAGCAGAGCATATTCCAAATAATGCGGGAGACAAATTCATAGAAATTAATTAACCGTGCGTCGGACGATAACGAGATGCCGCAAATTACTTCGATCGCCTCCATCTTGTAATCAGCGCGTCGACTGTCACAGAATTTTCTATATCTTCTCTCTCGCATACTAACAGTTTTTGTCCGTTGCATCCCCATGTTGGTCTACCCATCTTTCGTTTTGCTGCCATACTGACTGTATTAAAATCCTCCAACCAACAACAGGGAGCCCACAAATGAGCTTTCCGGTTTCGAACACGTGTAACTTACGTTTAATGCAGACCTGGGCATAAGAGGGGAAGTGAAAGGCTCGGAGAATCCCCCGCTCATGTCCTTCTCGCTTGCACCGCCTTATAAACAAACGCAGAGTACAGCTGGCGCCAGCGTTTTTGGCGTGTGTCCTAGAGTATAGTACCCAGTTTGTAAGTATGTTGCTAGTGCAGCTGAGAATGGTACCACTTCATATACACGTCACACAATTGTCAGATTGACTACGCTAAAGGTAAGACACTAGCACTTAACGTTCCCATTACTTATTTCACACGCCAAAAACGGTGACGCAGACTGTAAGACTGTGTGCATCAGTGCAGGGGCGGCCCATCCTTATGCTACAGCACAATGATAATTTTTGCTCATATAATGTATTTTTAATACCATAGTATTTGATATGCCATTTGACAATTTCTCGTGGTTATGTTCATGACGCGTTATACAGTATTTGGTCTTCACTCTTCGCCGTTTGGTGCCTCAAGGGATTCGTAGTGCTACTCAGAACTTTACATGAGAATGTAGACAATTATGAGCATGTGCGAAGCTGAAATCACTGCTCTGATCGGCTATTTTTACGCGGGAAAGTGCTGTAGTCAGCTTCAGCACGACACAGCTTGGAGATTGCAAAAGTAAAGCGTAACGAAAGAATGTTTGTTTGTGGAAGAACTCGGAACTATTTACAATGTATTTGGTAATACAAGTGTCCGACTGCTACTGCCACCAACCTGTTATTTGAGGTTCCTCCCGAATCAGCCAACAAGCGACGGAAAATGGAATCCCAGAAAATTGAAGCCAAGAAAGTATGTGACCGTATAATTCAGGAAGCTATTCACCGTTTCCAGACTTTTAGCGACTACTGATGCAACGACAACTATAATTGAACCGTTCAGAGCAGAAGTGGTGTAAATAAAAAATGCGTAATGAGGGTTAAAGTAAACATTCTGTAAAATACAGCGCAAAGTAGCAATTAATATTCAATTTATTTTAAATATTAGTAGTCAGTGGATAGCAAGAAGGACATTAATTGCTACTTTGCGCTGTATTTTACAAAAATTTTACTTTAAACCTCATTACCCAATTTTGACTTAGGGGAGAGTTTGGTAGTATCGGACATCGGGTAACATCGGACAGTGAGTTTCTTTCATCTACCACCAGATAATAGTACCTGAATGACATGGTTGCGTTTCTGTGATGTCGAATACAGAAACGTAACCATGTCATTCAGATACTATCATCTGGTGATGGATGAAAGAAACGCACTGTCCGATATTACCCGATGTCCGATACTACCCTACTCTCCCCTACACCACTTTTGCTCTGAACGGCTCAATTACTTCTGCTGCTACTACTACTTACTAGGCCTACATCTACTACTACTGAAACAACAAATATAACATACACTAATCAAACTACTATACTACTACAACTGTAACTACTATACTACTACAACTGTAACTACTATACTACTACAGCTGTAACTACTATACTACTACAGCTGTAACTACTATACTACTACAACTGTAACTACTATACTATTACAACTGTAACTACTATACTATTACAACTGTAACTACTACAGGTACACTACTACAACTACAACTAATATACTACTACAACTGAAACTACTATACTACTACAACTGTAACTGTAACTACTATACTACTACAACTGTAACTGTAACTACTATACTACTACAACTGTAACTGTAACTACTATACTACTACAACTGTAACTAACTAATATACTACTACAACTGTAACTACTATACTACTACAACTGTAAATGTAACTACTATAGTACAACTGTAACTGTAACTACTATACTACAACTGTAACTGTAACTACTATACTACTACAACTGTAACTACTATACTACTACAACTGTAACTGTAACTACTATATTACTACAACTGTAACTGTAACTACTATACCACTACAACTGTAACTACTATACCACTACAACTGTAACTGTAACTACTATACTACTACAACTGTAACTGTAACTACTATACTACTACAACTGTAACTAACTACTATACTACTACAACTGTAACTAACTACTATACTACTACAACTGTAACTAACTACTATACTACTACAACTGTAACTAACTACTATACTACTACAACTGCAACTAACTACTATACTACTACAACTGTAACTGTAACTACTATAGTACTACAACTGTAACTACTATACTACTACAATACTACAACTGTAACTACTATACTACTACAGTACTACAACTGTAACTACTATACTTCTATAATTGTAACTACTATACTACTACACTACTACAACTGTAACTACTATATTACTACACTACTACAACTGTGAGTACTATACTACTACACTACTACAACTGTAAGTACTATACTGCTACAACTGTAACTGCTATACTACTATACTACAACTGTAACTACTATACTACTACAACTGTAACTACTACGGGTACACTACTACAACTACAACTACAACTAATATACTACAACTTAACTACTACTACTGCAGCAAAATTTATAACTACTACTTCTACTACAGCAATATCTATAATTACCATTACTGCAACAATTAGGCTACTACTAAAACAACTGCTACTATCAAAACATCTGCTGCTGATACTACAAAAACGACTATAGCTAACTGAACTATAACCTGTAACAACCAACTACAACAACAATTATAACTACAACTACTGTACAAACACTGCAACAACTATAACCACTGTAGCAACAATTACTGCTGCTACAACTAAAATTGCAATAGCTACAACTACTACTACTGCTACTACTGCAACCACTACTACAACAGCAATAGTTAGTACCACTAATACTACCACCACCAATATAAGAGAAAGTATTAAAAGGAAGTGTCCAAGAGTCAAGGACAGGCTTATGTCTCAAATTATAGATGGCGTCATCAATCTGAATATCAGTAAGCACTTTTCGTACTGTATTTTAACATGCCATCAACGATTCGGGAACGTAAATTTACCATTCCGATGAAAATAAAACAAATTAAACTTTTGTTATAAATTCTTTCCAGTTCGTAATACAAACTAATTAATGTGTACTCCATTGTCTTGATAGCAGAGTCTGATAAAGAGGGGGAACTCACAATGGGCTTTGCTTTGAAGTGAAAGTCTCTTGTCCTTAATGTACACAGACTCGATCTGCGGTTTGCAGATCAAAGAATCTCCGTGTTGCTTGCTATAGAATCGCAACAATTACATCGGTCCTGTTTTATTATTTTATAGTCCGTGTTCCGTTCGCCATCTTACCTGCTACCACTCCGTCTCTTTATGTCCATCATTTCACGTCTGGAGCAAGTTCTCCAGAGAAAACACACGGCTGTTTTTACAATAAATCAATAATTGTGATTTGTTTATTTACATACATATCATAGATCTATAATGGGGATGGACAGAATTCATTAGCCGAACTGAAAATAGTGAAAAATTGCCTCTCCTTTATCCTTATCTTACTTCTTAGTTAGCTCATATACCTGTACTATCCCCATAGCAGTCCATCGTTTGAAACATTACTGTTTGCGTCAGTGGAGGAATCATGTCTCACGAAAAGTCAGAGAAATTTGTGATCGAGAACGAATGGAAACTCAAACAACAAAGTGGGAAACTTCATTTTATATCACTTCACTTACCGCAGTAATCATAACAACATTGCAATATCTATAGTTTCTATTGTAACCAATCAATGTGTAGTATAACAAACTTACATAGCATGTCAACAACTACGATTATTACGAAATAACGCACCATAGTGGAAAGATGAGATTAATTTTGCAGCAAATTATATATTTTTAGTCGGTTATTTAACGACACTGTATCAACAACTAGGTTATAATAATAATAATAATAATTATTATTATTATTATTATTATTATTATTATTATTATTTATTTTAACTGGCAGAGTTAAGGCCGTAAGGCCGTCTCTTCCACTCAACCAGCAAAAAGTATATATACATATGCATGAACTTACAAAGAATTCAGTCCACACCTGTGGAGTAACGGTCAGCGCGTCTGGCTGCGAAACCAGGTGGCCCGGGTTCGACTCCCGGTCGGGGCAAGTTATCTGGTTGAGGTTTTCTCCGGGGTTTTCCTTCAATCCAATACGAGCAAATGCTGGGTAACTTTCGGTGCTGGACCCCGGACTCATTTCACCGGCATCATCACCTTCATATCATTCAGACGCTAAATAACCTAGATGTTGATACAGCGTCGTAAAATAACCCAATTAAAAAAAAAACAAAGAATTCAACAATTTGATTTAGATGAGAGTTACATGTATACAGGAGTTATTTACGAATTAAACAACAAAATACTATGAACTATTAATTAAACACTGAAATAAACTGTGTAGCAGAATTAAGCTAAAATACATAGAATGTTAATATATTTCAAATAATATTAGATAATAGAAAGAGATTATTATGAGACAATTTTTAAAATACAGCACTATCAGGATGATGTCTAAAGAAAGAAGTAACAATGTAGTCAGTGACAGTTTAAATCAGTATGATTGGAGTGAAATGCTAATAAGGTTACGTAGCGTCCATGAAACTGGTGATAGCCAGATAAGGCCGAGGATTCGCCATAGATTACCTGACATTCGCCTCACTCTTGGAGAAAGCCTCGGAAAGAACCCAACCAGGTAATCAGCCCAAACGGGAATCGAACCCACGCACGAGTGCAACTCTGAATCGGCAGCAAGCGCCTCAGCCGACTGAGCTACGGAAGTGGCCACTAAGTGATATTCATCGTCAGACTTACACCATACCAAAATCCACTTTGAGACGGCCAGAATGTCAAAACCCATTTTCCCGCTATGATAAATGCATTCAAAGAGACATAAAAAAAACTTACCAAAATCCCCTTTCCCGTTACGATAAAAGCAATGACATGTCTGTAGCTTTACAGATCTCGAAGTGATGTTACTTTTATAGGAATCATTACAGAAGGACAAACAGCATGCCAAAATCCACTTCTTCCTTGTAAGTGCAATAGGCCTATCACGCGTGTTCCCATAAAGAACTCGAAGTGGGATTACTTTTAAAGCAATCGCTACTGATAGACCTAGATGAACAGTATTTCAGAATCCAATTTTCCCTTATGATAAATGCAATAACGAAGGTATGGTGTGTTCCAGCAAAACAGGGCCAGAGTTCATCCCGCTGCAACTTCATTGCGTGCGATTGTCGACATCTTTGATGAGAGGTTAATTAGTGAACTGTGGCCTGTTCGATCCCCAGACCTAACGCCCTGCGATTCGCAGTGCATGGTTTTCATTTCAAGATCTGCAAAACGACAGGCTACCATGAGCCCAGTGCAGAGTGCGTGTGTAAATTGTGCGAAGGTGCCTGTGAAAGATACCACGCCCTCTCATGCAGACTAAGAATCGAATCACTAACGAGTTTCTGTAGTGAATAAGCATCCATGGAACGAACACACAAAATATGCATATTTTGCGCTTTTCTACCTATTATTATAAATGCATTAACACGCGTGTTTCTCCAAAGATCTCGAAATGAGATAACATTGGCAGAAATAGCCACTCTTAGATAGATAAACGGCATGTAAAAAACAACTTTTTTCGTTATGATAACTGCAATAACACGCATGTTTCTCCAAAGGTCTCGATATGAGATAAGGTTTGCAGAAAGGGCCACTCTTGGACAGATAAATGGGATGTAAAAATCAACTTTTTCGTTATGATAAATTCAGTAACACGCGTTTTTTCGTCCTAATCTCGAAATGAGATAACGTTTGCAGAAACGGCCACTCTTAGACAGATAAACGTTATGTAAAATTAAACTTTCTGGTTATGAAAAATTCAGTAACAAGCGTGCTTTCGTCCTAATCTCGAAATGAGATAACATTTTCAGAAACAGCCACCCTTAGAAAGATAAACGGCATGTAAAAATCAACTTTCTGGTTATGAAAAATTCAGTAACACGCGTTTTTCGTCCTAATCTCGAAATGAGATAAAGTTTGCAGAAATTGCCACTCTTATACAGATAAACGGCATGTAAAAATCAACTTTCTCGTTATGATAAATTCAGTAACACGCGTTTTTCGTCCTAATCTCGAAATGAGATAAAGTTTGCAGAAATTGCCACTCTTAGACAGATAAACGGCATGTAAAAATCAACTTTCTCGTTATGATAAATTCAGTAACACGCGTTTTTCATCCTAATCTCGAAATGAGAAAACGTTTGCAGAAACGGCCAGTCTTAGATAAACGGTATGTAAAAATCAACTTTCTCGTTATGATAAATTCAGTAACACGCGTTTTTCGTCCTAATCTCGAAATGAGATAAAGTTTGCAGAAATTGCCACTCTTAGACAGATAAACGGCATGTAAAAATCAACTTTTTCGTTATGATAAATTCAGTAGCACGAGTTTTTTCGTCCTAATCTCGAAATGAGATAACGTTTGCAGAAACGGCCACTCTTAGACAGATAAACGTTATGTAAAATTAAACTTTCTGGTTATGAAAAATTCAGTAACAAGCGTGCTTTCGTCCTAATCTCGAAATGAGATAACATTTTCAGAAATAGCCACTCTTAGACAGATAAACGGCATGTAAAAATAAGCTTTCTCGTTATGATAAATTCAGTAACACGCTTTTTTCATCCTAATCTCGAAATGAGAAAACGTTTGCAGAAACGGCCAGTCTTAGATAAACGGTATGTAAAAATCAACTTTCACGTTATGATAAATTCAGTAACAAGCGTGCTTTCATCCTAATCTGGAAATGAGATAACATTTGCATAAACGGCCACTCTTAGACAGATAAACGGTATGTAAAAATCAACTTTCACGTTATGATAAATTCAGTAACAAGCGTGCTTTCATCCTAATCTCGAAATGAGATAACATTTGCAGAAACAGCCACCCTTAGAAAGATAAACGGCATGTAAAAATCAACTTTCTGGTTATGAAAAATTCAGTAACAAGCGTTTTCCGTGCTAATCTCGAAATGAGATAAAGTTTGCAGAAATTGCCACTCTTATACAGATAAACGGCATGTAAAAATCAACTTTCTCGTTATGATAAATTCAGTAACACGCGTTTTTCGTCCTAATCTCGAAATGAGATAAAGTTTGCAGAAATTGCCACTCTTAGACAGATAAACGGCATGTAAAAATCAACTTTCTCGTTATGATAAATTCAGTAACACGCGTTTTTCGTCCTAATCTCGAAATGAGATAACGTTTGCAGAAACGGCCAGTCTTAGATAAACGGTATGTAAAAATCAACTTTCTCGTTATGATAAATTCAGTAACACGCGTTTTTCATCCTAATCTCGAAATGAGATAACGTTTGCATAAACGGCCACTCTTAGACAGATAAACGGTATGTAAAAATCAACTTTCTCGTTATGATAAATTCAGTAACACGCATGCTTTCTTCCTAATCTCGAAATGAGATAAAGTTTGCAGAAATTGCCACTCTTAGACAGATAAACGGCATGTAAAAATAAGCTTTCTCGTTATGATAAATTCAGTAACACGCTTTTTTCATCCTAATCTCGAAATGAGAAAACGTTTGCAGAAACGGCCAGTCTTAGATAAACGGTATGTAAAAATCAACTTTCTCGTTATGATAAATTCAGTAACAAGCGTGCTTTCATCCTAATCTCGAAATGAGATAACATTGGCAGAAACAGCCACTCTTAGACAGATAAACGGCGTGTAAAAATCAATTTTCTCGTAATAATAAATACAGTAACAAGCGTTTTCCGTGCTAATCTCGAAATGAGACTACTTCCCCAGTATCACAATGCTTTTCTTCTTATATGTAGAATAGTGGGAGCATAAAAACAATGTAGTGTCTTTTTAAAGAGACAACATAGAGCCCGTCGCAGTGACACTAATGTAGAGCGAGATGAAAGGGAACAGTTGAAGATGGAGGTGCGGGCTCATCCATTGTTAATCTGACGGTTACCCTAAGGATTAAGTAGGCGCCCACGTGCCCTCGGCTTCGTTCATCAAAGATTCCAGTTTTCACCGCGTTCGGAAGGATGCCACTAAGTAGGGAGTGTAATTTCCGCTCTTTCACCCTACCGAGAGAATGAAATGCGTCGAACCACGTGATGCGACTGTAGCTACTCCACGCCTTCCTTGCACGGTCTCGCAGTCGGCTGTGGAAAATCACACACTTCCTCAATTTCCTATGAGCAATTTTAACTGAAACATACGGTAGGCTTGGTGCAACATAATGGTAATCCACATACTCATAAAGATCTATAACGCTGATGCCTATAGATTGCCGAAGCTTGTAAATAAACACTAAAATGCACGTTACATCAACAGAACTCATTAGTGAAGACTTTAGACATCAAGTAGTACCTATTAAACGAGCAATTCTTGCATAATTAGTTGTCAATTTTATCTCTAAAACAAACCTAAGAATTTTGATGAGGTGGAGTAAATCTACCGTTTTCGGGTGCGTCACGTCTATGGAAAATTCATTTAGAGGGCTAAATTAAATTATCAACTCCTATATATTTGTAAATTTAATATAAACAGTATCTATAAATGGCTTTTGACAGGGTAGATTGGAATAAACTGATGGACATCCTGAAGAAAATTCGCATGGATTGGAAAGTGAGAAAACTGTTCAATAATCTTTATATGAAACGAGTGAAAGTCAGGATAGGAGAAGAAATATCAGAAGGAAGTGAACTAGGGAGAGGAGTACATCAAGGATGTTCTTTATGACCTACCCTGTTTCAATATCTACATGGAGGATTTAGTAGATAACTGTTTTCAGAACATGGGAGAAGTGATAGTAGGAGTAAAAAAATAAAGTGCATAATACGATGTAAGAGTAATGGAACGGAGAAAAATTCTCTCCGGCGCCGGGATTTGAACCCGGGTTTTCAGCTCTACATGCTGATGCTTTATCCACTAAGCCACACCGGATACCACCCCGGCGTCGGACAGAATCGTCTCAGATTAAGCTCCAACTCTTGGGTTCCCTGTAGTGGCCGCCCTCTGCACTACGTCATAGATGTCTATGAACGTAGGACCGAAGTCCACACATGTGCTGAGGTGCACTCGTTATGAGTGACTAGTTGGCCGGGATCCGACGGAATAAGCGCCGTCTTAAATCACGAAGTGATTTACGCATATCATATAGCTATATTATTTTAATGTACCGAAGTACATATGATATTTCCATGCATGGAAATATCATATGTACTTCGGTACATTAAAATAATATATAAAGTGCATAAGATTTGTTGAAGATATGGCGTTGTTAGCAGAAGAGGAGATGATATTAAAGAATATGCTATTGGAGCTAAGTAAAGCTGTGAGCAGTATGGAATGAAGATAAAAGCAAATAAGTCGAAGACCATGGTCATAGGAAGAAGAAATACGGAAAATAAATTTGCGAATTCTAAATGAGGCAGTAGAGCAAGGGGACAGCTTCAAATACATTGGATGTACTATAAACAGTAACATGAGCTGCTGCCAGGAAGTCAAAAGGAGGATAGCAATGGCAAAGGAAGCTTTTAACATAAAAAGATGCGTCTTCTGCGGACCTCTGGAAAAAGAACTAAGGAAGAGACTAGTAAAGTACTTTGTGTGGGGTGTAGCATTGTATGGGACATAAACATGGACATTACGGCGAAGTGAAGAGAAGTGAATAGAAGCATTTGAAATGTGGATATGGAGAAGAATGGAACGTGTGAAGTGGACAGATAATAAGAAATGAAGCTGTGGGTGAAGAAAGAATGATGTTGAAACTGATCAGGAAGAGGAAAAGATATTGGTTGGGTCATAGCTGAGAAGAAACTGGCTACTGAAGGATGCTCTAGAAGGAATGGTGAACGAGAGAAGAGTTCGGGGTAGAAGAAGATATCAGATGATAGACGACATTAAAATATTATGTGGATCATATGAGGAAACAAAGAGGAAGGCAGAAAATGGGAAAGACTGGAGAAAGCTGGGTTTGCAGTGAAAGACTTACTCTTGGGCAGAACACTAAATCAAAAGAGTATTAAAAACACGCCAAGGGGTAGTGATTAAATGGAGTAAATGTACAGTTTTCGGGTGCGAAATAGCGATGTAGCTATATCTCGACAATACTCATTTTAAGGGGTTAAATTAAACGAGAAATTTTTACATGTTTGTAAAATTTATCTTGAAAACAAGTCTAAGGATTTTGATAAGATGGGATGGATCTACCGTTTTGGTGTGCGTGATAGTGATTTAACTGGGTTTCGTCTATGGGAAACCACATTTAAGGGGAATTGGACGTTATCGCATGCAAAGTAATGGTAAGATTAGCCTATCTTCAAGCAGTCATAAATGTAATACTATTTATCACAGCTCTTTCATTTTTTTAGTGATATATGTATATACATTAAGCTTTAAAATGAAAGAAGAATGGTTAATCTAGTGTAAATCTTACCCTTAAATTAATTTTTGAATTTAAACATATTTTTTATATAAATTCACTACATACCTGTGATTAGGTACGCTCTATTCACTTATCCTAGTACACATTGAATTAAAATTTTGGCCACTTACTGCTAACAGATACTAAAACATACCCTACTAAAATTATTAAAATATGTGTAATATTAGGCCTATGGGCATAGGGCTTATACTAATCTTCGTCAATTTGTTTTTAAATTTATTAACGGTGATGATTTCTATAAGGCCTATACTCATAATATTACAGATACATGAATAATTTTAGTAGGGTATGTTTTAGTATCTATTAGCAGTAAGTGGTCAAATTTTCAATTAAATACGTGCTATAATAAGTGAATAGAGTGTACCTAATCACAGACATGTAGTGAATTTATAAAAAAATTGTGCTTAATTAAAAAAATTAATTTAAGGATAAAGATTTACTCTAGAGTAAGCATTCTTTTTCACTTTAAAGCTTAATATGTATACACACATAGCTAACAAAAATGAAAGACCTCTGATAAATAGTATTATATTTATGACTGTTTGAAGATAGGCTATTTTTACCATTATTTTGCATGCGATAATGACCAACTCCCCTTAAGAAGTTAAACGAGTATATATCTAGACCTATTTTATTTTGAAAAGGAACTAAGAGTTTTGATAAAATGGAGTGAGAGTCTACCGTTTTCGGGTGCGAGAAACCAATTTAATAGAACTCGACTTTGGCAAAACTCACTTAGGAAGAAAATAACCAGATTATTTTGTACAAACTAATAATATACTATCGGTAATAATGAAATAAATCTAAGGGCCACATTTACAACTCGAATAAAAAAGTAACTTGCGAAGCATTAGTAGATGAATTAATCCATGTTTAACCCCTCGATCGCGCCCCTTGCGCTGTGATTTTGAATTGAAGGGTTCAGAGCCATAGTGGGCCAAGCGCCTTTTTTTAAAAACGGAGAAAGCAAGGGTTAAAGTTAAGTGAATACCATAGTTTAATGAAGATTGACATATTAAGTTTTAATGTGTATATTTTACTTGCTATATGTTTCCATTGAATTATGGTAATAACTTCATTTTAACTCTTGTTTTCTACGGTTTTAGTAAATGGCGCTTGGCTCACTACCCTTCTGAACCCTTCAGTTTTCTATTAAACTCAACTACGAAGAAAGAAAGTAGTGGAAGATATCCAGACAACATGGAGGACTTCAACACTGCAGCCGAATAGCTGCAGAGCATAAAGTTCTCTTTTCGTCTTACGTTATTAATCTTGATGATTTAGAATTAGTATATTAATCTTTATAAATCACATAAAAATATATATTTTTATGCGATCAGCTCCCTTTACCGATCAATGGTCGTCTTCTAAATTGTGAATTGTATTATTTATAATTATTATGTTTTGCGTGTATGTGTTTATGTCCAGGAAATAATACAATAAGCAAATGAGGAAAAAAATGAGTGTAGTATTAGCATAGTAATACTTTTCAAATTAGCAAAACAGGTACCACATTGCGGTACATCTACTTGACTCGTCAACATTCAAGCACTCCGTACAACCACTTAAGAAACTCTGGTGCCTACCCAACAGCCTCTCGAACCACATGAGATGCTGCAAGTTTGGTATCCTGGCTAAAAGTTTTCCTAAATCTTAACCGATGTTTCGTAAGCGAAGTTTTCGATATGCCCCCAAAAAAGTAATCACAAAGCATCAGACCAGGGGATCGGGCTGGCCATTCAACCGGATCTCGTCTTCCGATCCGACGTCGGACATATTCGAGATTTACAGTGTGTACAGCAAGAGTAAGAAGTATTCTAGTTCTCAGCAGTGGCGTAGCGTCAATGTAAGCTAAAAAGCTTAGCTTCCCCAGTTAATAATTTCATAATATTCCTGCAGTTTATAGAGAAAATTATTTATTAATTTTAATAGAATTTATATTTACGCGTTAAATACTGTGATGCGGCAGCTCAGGATGATTTGTGATGCAGCAGTAAACAAGAAGCCTGCACACACCAGCTTCCAAGCAAACCGGTTTCTTCTGTGTAATCCACCCTGCAGATTTTCCATCCCTTTCTAACTAAACTACCCTAGTCGCAAGGCACGCAAAGAAGCTAGCTTTAACATTTAAAATAAGCAGTTTCCGAGTTATCCCTTTTCGTCAGTTGTGTTCAGTTGAAGTGTTAGTGTGCATTGTGGCTGATATAATAAATAATGAGCGAAATAACAGTTCCTGACACTAATTTACTTGATTTTTTTAGGACAATTGTATTATCAAAACTGACTTACGAACAAAAGTGTGATTTAAAAAACAAATGACCGACTCCCTTGCTGTCAATGAAGGACACAACCAAAAGACAGACGCATACTTACGTAATGATACTAATATTGTGATTTCTGTAAGTATGACAGGGAGTGAGCTAATGTTATACGTATACGTGTCTATTTGTTAAGAGATATGTGTAAACCGTGAAATCATATTTTATTACGTATCATTTGAGGTCATGCCTGATTGGTGTTACTTACGATGTTCCAACCAATCTTCGACTGCTGACTTGAAATTGACTACTATTTATTTTAAGACTGTATTTTTGTAATACGTTTTCTCATATTGCATGAAAGACAACTTGAGTTAGCTTCCCCTGCTCAAAATTTCATGCTACGCCACTGGTTCTCAGTCCTGTTTCATCCACATCTGTGGACGCATGATAAGTGGCTCATTTTGTAATAGCTCTGGAACAAATTATTACAAAAGTTGTAAATTCTCCCAGTCAAAATGTGGTGGCAGAAAGTAAGGTAAAAGTCTGATTACACACGCAATGTAGGTCCTGTTTTACTGACTGAGGATTACTTCGGAGACCACAGATTCCTATTCGAGAAATGTTTAGGGCCTATAAACTCCTTCAGCTTTACCATTAGCTTCGAATCACCCGGTAAATAGAGAACAAATTCAAAGAAAATCGCAAGTATGTCAGATTTTTTTTTTTTTTTATAGATATTCTACAAGGTGAAGGAAATCTTGGACGAGTTTGTGCTCAAGTTGAAAAGGATGTTCTCTAAGCTCGAAAACAAAGGCGAGCACGGCATCTTTCCTTCTTGAAAAGATGTAAACCGCAAGGGTTTCATAATCCAATAAATAAAGACGAAACATTCATTGCTCTCGCGTCGGTTGCGTGCGGGTCTTTCTCTGTTTTATGCTGCAGCCTCTCTCTTCCCCAGAGATAAGAAATCGCTTTTACTTATCCCTTTTACTCGAGCATTTGTGTCTTTCAAGGTAAGTGCGCTAGTGTTGAATGTAACAGAATTAAATTCAATTCAGGTGAAGAGAAAACATAAAAGACAAGACTACTTCAAGAAAGAAAGAACAGATATAAAACTACTGTGACTTTATTCGAAAGAGTGACTTAAAAAATCTCCTCCTCCTCTCCCAGTGGCTCTACCATTCTTACAATTTAATGTTATATTTCTTTATTATCATCATTCAATAATTTACATCAATGATGAGCAGATCCTTGTGCTGCGTGCATGTACTGTGCGAGACTGAAACGATAGTCAATATTTCATACACGAGAAACGGTTCTCTATCGAAGCATTGAGGATGGATTAATTTTTTTAATTGGTTTATTTTTCGACCCTTTATTAACTGCGATATTTAACTAGCGTATGAGTGAAATTAAGGTGACTATTACACTTTTATTACGTCATACAGGGTTGTTTCCGATCTCTGATAACGAATTTGAATGACGTCATGTGCGTCAGGAACCACACCGACAGCTGAATTGCGGCGAGAGGTGACAGACCAGTAGCGAGTGATTGCATAATCAGAGTGCACGTTGTATCACAGTAGCAATGCCCAAGAAAATCGAGCCTTTTTGGGAGGGGTACATAACAACCCTTTCCGATGCCAAGTACAGTTACGTGAAAATCATAGGAGCCTGCAAAACACGTGGTTTCGTTATTTCCAAGAAATGCATCTTATTTGTACCTAATAACACTGGCAAAGCTCGGATAGGATTAATTCCAGAGTGGAAAAAGCAAGCAAATCCACCCCCGTCACAAGTCACCGCACCCCATGAGATGATACAAATTAATTCCATTCTAGCTTTACCAATCTTATTAAATACACAGAAGATGCCTTTCTTGGGAATAACGAAACCTTGTTTATTGCAGGCTTCTTTTATTTTCACTTAACTGTACTTGGCATTGGAAAGGGTCGTAATGTATCCCTCCCAAAAAAAGGCTCGATTTTCTTGGGAATTTCTGGTGTGAGTCGCCGTGTACTCTATGAGATCACTCACTACTGGTCTGTCACCTCGCGCCACAGTTCAGCTGTCGTATGACACCTGACGCACATGGCGTCATTAAAATTCGTTATCAGAGAACCTTCTACTACTTTTGACGAATAAAACTGTACGGAACGACGTGTTTCAACCAATCTTAGCTGCTTATCTTACAATTTTTATCATCTTCCTAGCATTTATTTCTATCATCTCCCTTGTATTTGTTTTTGTTACCTCCCTAGCATTTATTTCTTTGTTTGCCAACATTATACTTACTTATGGCTTTTAAGGAACCCGCAGGTTCATTGCCGCCCTCACATAAGCCCGCCATAGGTTCCTATCCTGTACAATCCTATGTTTTCCAACATTGTACTTTCAATAATTGTATCTTTTAAAATTATTCATGTTTATTTCAACTGTGGGTGACGCTTCAGTATGCACGGGTTTAAACTCAGACTGTAATACTAGTGACAGACTACAGTCGCTAATCGCGATTATCTCCAATCGCGATTACCGAAAATGTGTTGACACACTAGGTCACGCTTGATCCCGTCTGGTCAACAGCTGAATTACCATAGAGCAGTAGTGTCAGAGTTGTACGCTCCAAAACCGGTTGTGGAGCTAGAGAGTGCAGTGGGAGCGTGAACTTGCTTATGTCCGTGGAAGCACCGGAGCACGCAACGAGGCATAGTGGAAAGCTCCGCTCCGTTTAGGCTGTCTGACAACGCTGCCATAGAGGAAATAATTTTCTCTGTGTACATACTTAAATGTTTATCTCCTGGACAACATCTGAAGTTCATACCTTCTTTTGATGTATGTTCATTCTTTTTCCCTTCCCCCCCCCCGTTGTTTCTTGCAGTTTGATATGGGAATTTATTTGTTAAAATTTTTACATGGTTTACAATCTAAACTGATACAATTTATGCCGTTACTATTTATATTATATATCATTAAGCCTAAGATTTATACAGGGACATCATTTTATTTTTACTAACATTTTTAATATTAACCTGTCTATACCTTTAGAGAACCGAAAACACCGCTTGCTCCCCCTTCCAAGACTGGAGTTCGATGATACTGGCGTAAAACACAAATCACTCTACTAGGTATAGGGAGGAAGTAAAGTAGTTCATCCATTTACGTAAACTAGGAAATATCGCGATTTTGAGTTTGATAATTTTCATTAGGTTTTTCTTTAATCAAAGCACAGTACTGTATTAAGAATAAGTGTTTTTACTCACGAAGTGAGTTATCCATGCGAACGTATTCATTATGCAGTGTATATTATACTGTCTACAGCACATTAGCGTACAATATAGAGAAAGAAGTTAAATTGAAAAATAATCATAATATGAATATTTAAACACAATTTTGAAAATGGTGGCCGTTCATTTCGATACAGGCTCCAGTTCTTTTGTGCATATTATCGCACTATAGACTATTGCATCTAATTCCAATTGCCAGTTTCGTCCTTCGTACTAGTAACTCATGTTGAAATAATTCTGTACCTACTCTACGTACTGTAAATTCAATCTTCACTTCTGCCCGACCCGAAAATATAAAATTACTCAGACATGCTATCTACTGTCCGTCCAAGTGGTTATGCCGCAGTGTCGTAGAAAGGGGGGGGGGAATCACGTGACAGTTAATTACTTATCGAGGCCCTTTTATTTAAGTTTAATTAAACAGCTGTATAATATTACGTAAACGTCCAATTCCTAAGAGAAATTAATGTTTTCAGAAAAGAGCTAAGACAGCCCAGCTTTTACAGAGGACGAGCAGAAGCAGGTGGGGGAAATCAGGATGCGACGTAGGCAAACGGACAGTACCTGTGAGAAAATATGATTCAATATTGAAAGCTCTCTGGAAAACGCGAACATATTTCTGGAACGTACTATACTCAGTAACTCAGTACTGCTTACTATCTGCGGTCTTGGTTCTGTGTGGAGTTGGAACTTCCTTAGTAGAAGGGGTGGGAGTGAAGTACATTAAAAAACTCAGGTACAATAAAAATTGAAGTAAGAATAAAATGATGTCCCTGTATTATTTTGTAGGCTAATAAAACATATTTTTAAAATGATTCCTAACCTCAACGATATCGTCGTAATGGAGATTTAAATCTAAAATCTGAAAAAGAAATCAGTTCCAGTTTGTAATCCATTATTTATTGAAATGAAACATCTTTCAGCAGACTTCTATTGCCCTCCATATATGAATAATTCGTCTGCCATTTGTTGATATATTTATTTTTTCACATCCGCATTACATTTCTCCAATACGTCTAATAGTAGCCAAATGTAATTTTCTAGCCATTCATTTTCGTTTCCCTTTCATATGATACAATGGAAGGGGTAACAAAATTCCACAGCAGAAGCTATCACGACTTCCTAAATAATATAAATCAAGGTGATTCAAAACCAAAGATTACTAAAATGTTACTTTCGTCCACTGGGCCGTGCTTCAGAGCGATTATCTTGTTCTGGAAACAGGATTAAGTTCCTGATCGCGATCGGGACGGTGACACACTACAACCCTGATCGCGATTAGGTCGATAATCGCGATTAGTGATTGTAGTCTGTCACTAGTATAACTCCCACGTGTCCTCGTCGAACATCCTGCAATTCCAAATTGAACCTTCGTCACTCCAAGTACCGCGTTTACTTGCTTGCTAGGATTGAGTTGAACGCCGAATGAGTGGGTCGCGCACCACACTTTAAAAACCGGCTCCTGCTTAATGTACGTAATGGAAACACCATGTGCTTACCTTATTTCACAATGCGAAACAGATCGTATTGCAACATCAGTTTGAACTGGGACTCTGCACAGAGAACTCACAGTACATTGCTTGAAAACAAACCAGCTAAGTTATTTTCTTCACAGTTCTTACGCTGAAGCCAAGAAATCTGACCATTTCAGAGACAGGTACATATCGCATACGTCACATCGTTGTTGTGTTCTTGACATTTAATTCCAATTACTAGGTACTATGGATCAAAAGTGACTATTACCACAATCTAGTATATACAGTCACGAAGCTTGGGTTGTGAGCGTGCTAGGAACAATAGACTGTGCCGGTACTATTTTGCATTTTCTGTAATAAGGCGATATTAGCGATCCCAGTGGTTAGCAACTAACCTATGGATGCATATTTACTACGTATTGAACTTCGTGACTGATTACTGTATACTAGACTGTGCTTTTACCCCATTTCAGGTCTGGGTATTACCTCTAATATCTCCGTAACTAATCATCATATCATGACAGTTTCTATCTCGAATTTCATCATCACAATATCCTCTATCACGCTCCGGTCTTCGAAGACGGAATTTAGTATACATATTTTATTTTTCTTGTCTGCTGTGGAGATATGTGTGCGCAGTTGAGGTGAAGTTTGGACATAAAATCAACAATTATTTTGTTACATGGTTTTTTAAAGTAATAATTAGAGTTTATTTAACGGCGCTCGCAACTACCGAGGTTATATCAGCGTTGTCGATGTGCCGGAATTTTGCCCCGCAGAAGTTCTTTTTACATGCCAGTAAATCTACTGACATGAGCCTGTCGCATTTAAGCACACTTAAATGTCACCGACCTGGGCCGGGATCGAACCCACAACCTCGAGCACAGAAGACCAGCGCTATACCGACTACGCTACCCAAGCCGACGGTTGTTTTTAGTGGGTTATTATACTACGCTTTATCAACTTCTGTGGTTATCTAGCGTCTGAATGATATGAAGGTGATAATGCCAGCGAAATGAGTCTAAGGTCCAGCGCCGAAAGTTATCCAGAATTTGCTCTTAATGGGTTGAGGGAAAACCCCGGAAAAACCTTCAACCAGGTAATTTTTCCCAACCAGGATTTAAACCCGGGCCCCTTCGTTTCACGTTTAGGCATACTAGCCGTTAATTCACACCGGTGGACTGTAAGGTTGATCAACGACAAGCTGAGGAAGAGAAGGTTACGTAAAGCGAGAGGAATTTTCAATATTACTCAAATGTCATGACACTGAACAATAACATTGACCTATAAAACCTCATTACAGTCCTGAGTACCTACACGTACACGAGTACTTAAAGATGTCCAGTCGTGAACATAATGACTGTCAACTTCCATTTACGTTGTGCTTTGTAAATATGATCGTAGCCTGAAAGGGAACAAACTTTCATAATTCTCCATTTGTTAGATTTGTCGTTCCTAGCAACAAAGTTTGCACACGACGCACTATTCAAAATCCATTAAGGCAAGAGTTGGTAATTGTTGGCGTGGGTTACAAAGGCCTTAAAAACCCACTCGTTTGCATGTGAAGTGGTGTGTTTGTTCTACAGTTATTAGCAACAACTCACACGCAGGTACAAGCGGATGTGATGGGGCTTTAAACTGGTATAATTCAATGTAGCAGGAATAAGTGCAGGTTTTACAAATCCCGTCTCTTAAACGATTAAACACTTCTCGCAGGATTGACACTCTCTATAGAATTAGGTGAAGCTTTATACGTATATTTCGATAAATCCCGTTACAGTGTGTGCGTGTTTCTAGGTAATATGTGTTTTACTTCCTTACTGTAAAGTGTATGAAGGAAACTATTCACGACTAGGGAACGAAGTTTGGATACCGAAACATTGCCTAGTGGCGGTTTACCTTAGGTACAGCTTACAGCAGCAAAATTTTTGGAAATATTCAACTTTTTTTTCCCTCCATTACTGTATCTTGTACAATAATGAAAATTGGTATGTGTTAAAACACTGTCCTCCTGCTATAGAGTATGAAAATATATATATATATATATATATATATATATATATATATATATATATAGGGACATCACTTTATTTTTACCAACATTTTTAACATTAACCTGGCTATACTCGGAAACTCTGTTGCCCCCTTCCATTACAGGAGTTTGATGTTACTAGTGCAATATGTAAACAAATCATTTTACTAGGTATAGGAGGAGAGAAAAGTAGTGTATCCATTTATGTTGTAGGGAAATACGATATTACGATTTTCAGTTTGATCATCACTTTTACGGAATTTATCAAAATACAGTTGAGTAGTAACATTTTTTTTTTCAAAAAACTCAACATTTCAGGCGGCTATGTTCGTTATGTAATGTCTACTTTATTTAGCATATTAATTATTGATGTTATCATACAATATAGAGAGTGCATTTAAATTGAGGGGGTCATAAGTAAAGGGCTGTAAGTGCACTTAAGTTACTTTTGAGAAAATGGGGTTTAAATATTTAAGCTTTCGTAAAATCGGTGAAATTTTTATTTAAATTTTAATGTGTGATGCGATTAAAATATCCCTTTACCACTAAAATTTTAGATACTTTTGCTTACACTGGATGCACTTCACTCATGTTATTACAAATGTCACTAGCATTGCTTTGCTTCTAGCCACCTCAATTCAAAAAAAGCTAATCTGAATTTTTAAACAAGTTGCTGAAAATGGTTGCCGTTCATTACAATGCAGGCTTCAATTCAGTACGCATATTATTAAAAACATTTGAAGCATATTCTCTGAAATTGAATTTATCGTTTCTTGAATATAATTTTTAGTACGATATTATTAATATAGGTTCTTCCTTCTATAGAAAACGCAATCATATTTATGAAACACACTATACACTGCAGTGTTTACTTCAGTGCTTGAAGACTTCGAATGCAACAGCGGCCGTAAGTTTGTGTCTCTGACTGGAGCAAGGACATTAGTGAAGGGGTGAGAGTGAAGTACATTCAGAAATGCAGGTACAATAAAAATGGAAGTAAAAATAAAATGATGTCCCTGTATATATTCCCTCTATGTTGGTTGCTTGACGATTGTCAGCCCACTTTGAGGTCTGTGGATATAGAGGGAAAAATTGGATCGGTGTCTGGTAGAGTTCCCGGGTAGCTCAGTTGTTGGTATGTTTAACCAAAGGTCCCGGTTCAATGCCTGGCCCCGGACCAATTTTTCCTTCGAATTTATTCAAATCAATTTTACAGGGTGTTATACCTGAGAGTTTGATTTGCATAGTACACGTCACTGTTCGTTAACAAACAAACCACAATTTAAGTCACACAGAGTTAGTGTGCACTCAACATTGGTTGCTTGACGGTTGTGAGCCCACTTTGAAGTCTGTGGATATAGAGGGAAAAATTGGATCGGTGTCTGGTAGAATTAACGGGTAGCTCAGTTGGTAGAGTGTTGTTACGTTTAACCAAAGGTCCCGCGTTCGATGCCTGGCCCCGGAACAATTTTTCCCTCGAATTTATTCAAATCAACTTTAGATCTACAGGGAGTTATACCTGAAAGTTTGATTTGCGTAATATACGTCACTGTTCGTTAACAGAAAACCACAATTTAAGTCACACTGCACTCAATGTTGGTTGCTTGACGGCTGTCAGCCCACTTTGAGGTCTGTGGATATAGAGGGAAAAATTGGATCGGTGTCTGGTAGAGTTCCTGGGTAGCTCAGTTGGTAGAGTGTTGGTTCCTTCGAGTTTATTCAAATCAACTTTACAGGGAGTTATACCTGAAAGTCTGATTTGAAATGTTGTGATGTGATGGTGAGAATTACATTACTCTGCTGTGATTGTGAGAATCGCATGATTGCGATGTGATGGTGAGAATGACGTTATTGTTGTTTGGTGGTGAGGATGATATTATTGTGATAATATGATGGTGAAAATAACAGTATCGTGATATGATAATGAGAATGGAACGATGGTGATGACAATATGATGATTTGATGATAATTCAATGGTGATGGTATTTGGTGGTCATTTAGTTGTAAAGGTGTTTTGGTAGGGTAATTCAATGGGCATTGTGCCTCACTTGAGAATTTGTGCCCCACTGACCTTCACAGAGCTTATCGCTCTGAGTGACATCATCTTCACAGTCCCCGTTCCTCCCTCACGTAGCTCCTAGGCGTGGGCAGGTTCTATATCAGTTTCATAAGCAATATCAGTGGTGGCATAATGACATTATCAAAGCAGTGTGTACGCGTTAGAAAACGATTATTTCATGAGAAATGTGAGGAAGAGTTTTTTTGCTTTTTGAAAGGGGAGAACATAGATGTATGTTATGCTCGAAAATCCTATTAGGCATTAATAAATTTAATATACAACAACATTACTATAAAGAACATGCTGAATTAGAAGGTAAGACAAATTAAATGTTATTTTTTCGTACTATTCCGAAAAAAATTTATGAACTTAACATTTGCATAGTATACTAAATACGACATTATACCTTAAACACGCTGCATTAAAAGATACGAGGAATTAAATATTGTTTGTACGTATTATTTCCAAAAGAAATTCATAAAAAAAATATCAAATGTGCGTAGAAAACGAAATATGATTTTCTGAAATTATTTTAAGAAAATAAACCTAGACAACGTGATGGAATATTATTGGCTAGTTACGCAATTTCTCGCCAGTGATTTAAATCAATTCAGCTACGGAGAAACAGT
This sequence comes from Periplaneta americana, assembly GCF_040183065.1. NCBI lineage: Eukaryota > Metazoa > Arthropoda > Insecta > Blattodea > Blattidae > Periplaneta > Periplaneta americana. The sequence continues at coordinate 11,588,075 of NC_091124.1, read as the reverse complement.
AAAGAGGTTTATGATTAAAGCTGCCGAATTAATTTGCCAAATTGAATAAAAGTTTTCGAGTGTCTCGCGTTAATCAAGCGCTTTCCTAATAATTCGCCACTGACCGCCTTAGCGATTACGATAAGGTGACGCAGGTCACAGCAGTTTATATTTCCCATCCTACTCTTCAGTCTCCTCTCCTAGTAAACAAACTATTTCAAATCGAGTGCCTCACGTAACCGAAAATTGTGCCCATGTATGGGTTAGAACAGACGTCTCAATAGGGCCTTCTCAGAGCACTTCCTCCTCTCTCTATTTTTATATGTAAAAGTGGAACAAGATGCGGGAGCAGTTCGTGTATCTCCGGATGACGTCATTGACCGCGAAGTTTGAATAAACATCTGCAACCGCTACGATGTTGTGTCCATCTTCGAGGAAAGGATGTCCTTATTACCGCAAATGTATGAAGAAATAAAAGTGTCATAGGGAAAGCGAAATTGTGGGAGTCGCAAGTTTCAGTGGGTAACTGTTACCATTTTATTAATCTAAAATTGTTACCTAATTTGAATCAAGACCAGTGTAACAAACATAATAAAGTACTGGAGGACTTGAGAAACGAATTTGAGGTCAGATTTAAGATTGTTTGTGAATTTCTAAGATGTTTTGGTTATTTTTAATTATTGAAAACATCACGAATTATATTATTTAACTATTATTGTAATTAATATATTAATATTGACGTATCATAAAAATACGTACTTTAACAACCAACAAGTTTAATAAGTTTAATTGTAATTTTATTATTATTTAATTGAATTTTATTTCATTAAATATAGTGTAAACTTAAAAAAGAGAGAGATACCAAAAACCATTTACTAGAAATGAAGTATTGTTGTTATTTAGTCAACTGTCCGAAGACAGGTCTGAACCTCACAAGTGATACCAACAAGGCACCACTTAAAGACAACTAGGCCAGGAGATAATGGGGTAAGGGTGGCCAGTTCCTTGTGTTTAAATAATTATGTAACATGTATGGTTCTTCATGCTTCAGATGTCTTATTTTTACTCATTGATATATCATTAGAAAATAAATTTATTACTATTATTATTATTATTATTATTATTATTATTATTATTATTATTATTATTATTATTGCAAACTACTTAAGAAATTTTATTCCTTCCGAAAATAACAGTCTATTGTGACAATACAACTCAAAAGTGCAGCTTTATGGCATTTCTCCCGCGACAGTTACAACTTAGCTCGCTCATGCTTGTAACATGAATCAGCGATCGGCTATCTTCGGGTATTGCTCTTATCTCTTCTGCTGACTGCTCTATCTACATTCGCTCTCTGTAACAACTTTCATGCGTTGGCCTTGAGACGCCTGGGTTAGAAGGATGATGATGATAATGATATTTCTCAGACTTAAGATGTGTCAACGAAACTGCAGTTATGACAGAAAATAAAACAAGTCAACAAGTTCAAGTTTATAAAAACGAGTCTCAGTGTTGTAAACACCAGAGAAAAAGACCTTGAAAAATAGCATTGTAGTACAACTACAGATCATTAAGCAACGTGACTATACATCAAGGTAGCCAGAATATCTCAAGCCAAGATATATGAACCTCTCTTTCCCCCTAAACAGACTTGAGAGACTCATGCATCACTTTCAAATCCACGTCGCTTCCATATTTCACACGCCATTTATTTAGCTGTAAGGACATGCGCATAACAAGCTCCGTTAAGGAGGAAACAAATGAGGTCTGTGGTGCGCACTGGGCCGTCATCTGTTTTCCGCGAACAGTATTCGCCGTACCCTTGACAACGGTGAGAGGGAGAGAGTTCAAGCTCTCAGGCCGATTAGGAATGTGTGAGATCGCCTTTCTATTGCGATTCCTGGCACACGTTCTGGTAGGTACCTGAGCGGGCAACAAGTGTTCCGCGTCGCGTGTCTGTCCCTCGTGATGATTGCATCTCTCCATGTGCGCTTTTAGGCGCCTTCGCTATAATTCGCTTAACTAGCCCACTTCAGTCGTACCCATGTCTACAAACATTAAGGTCTTATCATGAAACAAATGTTGTAGCCAACTTCATTAACTCCTGAATATATCCCAATTTGGAGTTATATTATGCAACATTGTCGAGTTGAGAGGAAGGAGTCACTCAAATGCAGCAACTCGAGAACAATTTTCCTTTTTCCAGATAAATTTATACCTTGGTTCTAAACAATATGGAACGAATTTTCTGTTTGAAATTCGGAGAAAAATTTAAGTTTTAAGAAAGTGTAATTTTAAAGTGAAATGTTCTTCCAACAATGGCGGTGCGTCCTATGCGTTCAATGGTTCAGAAAACCCCCAGGAGAAAACAAGGGAGAACAATTTAATTGTTTAAATAGATTTATTTATAACTAGCCGTACCCGTGCGCTCCGCTGCACCCGTTAGAAATAAATATAAAGTAATTACATAATTAAAATAGGACATTTGATCCAGGGAATATTCGTGTTTGATAGAAGGATAAATCGTTTAATATGTTACTTAATTTAAATTGTATTTAAATAATTAAAATGCGGTCATTTTTGATCCAGGTAGCAATCATTTGGTGCAATGACAATTCCTTTAACATGTCTCTTACAGTAATTCACGAAGTGATTTACGCATATCATATATATTATATTAATGTACCGAAGTACATATGATATTTCCATGCACTTATTCCGTCGGATCCCGGCCAACTAGTCACTCATAACGAGTGCACCTCAGCACATGTGTGTGGACTTCAGTTCTACGTTCATAGACATCTATGACGTAGTGCAGAGGGCGGCCACTAGAGGGAACCCAAGAGTTGCAACTTACACTGAGACGATTCTGTCCGACACCGGGATGGGTATCCGGTGTGGCTTAGTGGATAAAGCATCAGCACGTAGAGCTGAAAACCCGGGTTCAAATCCCGGTGCCGTATGTTTCTTAATTGTTATTACATGCAACCATAGTTTAATGAAGATTGACATATCATTTAGTTTTAATGTGTATACTTTATATTACTTGCTATATGTTTCAGAAGTTACTGTAATAACATTGTAGAATTATGTCGATCTAGAGAAACTACACTTTCCAATGGTGAAATAATAATTAAATAATTAATTAGCTTCCGATATTACTTCATACAAACACAGAAACATTGTCTTAGGCTATGTTTAATAGCTTTCGATTGTTGTTGTCCTTATAGACAAAGTCATTTGTTTTTATTTCAGTACAGCGCCTTAGATGGCGTTGTTATTGTAATTTTAAAACTCATTTATCTCATTAAATATCAGTCCTATCAAAATTTTGTATAAAATAAAACTTATCGGAAATTATTTTTAAAGAAACGTTTGTCACGTAATATTTTTCAAGAAAATCAATAATAAGCGAGATATTTCGATTTATTTAATTCAGGCCCCCTTATAACCCCCCTTTTAAATAAAGTATTTTGGATGCCATATAGCCTAAAATCTAAGTTACAACGAATTTAATTTATATTCCAATTTTCATATAAATCGGTTCAGCCATTATCGCGTGAAAAGGTAACAAACATCCAGGCAGGCAGACAGACAGACTGACAGACAGACAGACAGATAGAGAGACTTACAGACAGACATACAAACAAAAATTTCAAAAAAGCGATTTTCGGTTGGTTTCAGGATGGTTAATTATACATGTTAACACCAATTATTTTTGGAAAATCGAAAATTACCAGGAAAATTTTGGCTATAGATTTATTATTAGTATAGATTTACACTATCATTCTTTGTATTTTGTTCATCTTTAATAAGTTTACTTGCGGCTCTGATGTATTTTTGTCGTATGAAAACCTATGAACCGCAGAGATCGAATACCTCCTACATGCTTGTAAGCTTCCGAGGTTCAATTTCTCCTCTGAACTTCGCCGAGAGAGCTTCTGGACTTGCGTGCGGGGCGAGAGGCAAGAGGGAATACTACATGGCAAATGTGTGGTTGCACTGGCGTTTGGACCACGTGATCGTGAGACAGCTGACACGCGAAAAACTTCGTGATGCAAGCCGGAAATTAGTTCCAATCTGTAGCTGTGATCGCGCTTTTAGCGCGTGTACGTGTGTGTTATTGATTGTTGTATTTATTAATGGTTTCTTACAATCCTTTAAATGTCCATTTAGTCTTTCCTGGTGTTTTAGTCTTAATTTATTCATCTGTGAGTGTGACCAGTGTTCGGTTTCAAATAAAATGAATAGAGTTAAATATATTTTATAAACAAATTTTTCAGTTTTAATGTTGGAAGATAAGTGTAAAAATAAAGAAGCCTGGAAGGCCGTTACCTCAACTAGATTTAAAGCAAGCACAAACAAGCCGAGGTAAGACATTTTGCAGGGCTTTTAATGAAAAAAAAAATATGAAAGAAAGAAATGAATTTGCGGTTGTGATTCTACAAATAAATTATAATGTTTCCCATGCATGTTATTTCCTAACGGTACAGATATAAGCTGGACATGCGATGGTGTATCAGTCCTTGGAAGAACAGAAATTAGGCAACAGCTTAGCTCGGCTTTCAGGCAGAATATTGAAAGAATGATAATGTAAGGAAAAATCGCTATGTTCTTTCAAAGATAATTAATCATCATCACTATCATCATCAAACTTATTTTAAGGCAATTATCTACTTTAAAGAACTGCAGAAAAATTAATTAATTCAGGCAAAAGCCATGGCCACAGGTGTGAAAAAGTTCATGAACTAGGTTGGGGCACCCTAGCGACCAGGTGACAAAATCGAGGCTTTGTGAACTATTTAAGGGAAGAGGATACTGAAAATGTGAAATTCCTTTCTTTTTTCTCTTTGAAACTTGCAATTTTTTATATACTGAACAACCGTACAAAATCTAAATTTGAGCAGGCCTTTTACATTTTAAGAAAAAAAAAACAAAGGTGAAGCAGTAATTAGGAGACGGAGAGACAGATTTGATAGCGAGGTTGATATCACCGTATTTTAGTTACATGAACTCGCGGGGATGTTCTAGCGACTTTGTTAGAATTAGTTTCCCACGCAGGTGTTTCGTCTTCCTGAGTCATTTACCAGCATCAGACAGATTTACGGCCACGTTGTGCGGGGTTTGTATAGAGGCGCATTCAGGTGTAGAATCCGGAAGTTGGACAAGACTCGTGGGAAAGCAATTGCAAAGCTCGGGGTTTTCCAAAAGAACGGGTATTGTCGAAAAGTCTACTAACTAATTTGATGTTGTGGGAAGTCCAAGTCTAAATTTACAGATGACGTATTTCGTGACCAATGAGAAGAGATCTCGGTTCAGCATATGAGGTCACTTTGGACCAATAGAAAATAGATTTTAGGTCGGTTAAATGACGTAGTTGTTAGCCAATAGGATAATTAGTTTTAGCGTAGGATAGGTTTTGAAAAATAAAGGTGACGAGGCGCGGAGAGGAGCTTTTTCGTGTCGACGGCCCTACTTACTAGTCTTTCTTTCGGCGAAGACACGACAGACAGAGCTTTATCATCGACGAGGCTACACATCAACATTACCATCGGGAGCTGTTCGGATAGAGAGAGAGCGGAGTGACCGAAGTGCATCAGCTTATTGAATAGTGGGGCATTATCATCGGCTTCACTACCGGCAAACCATAGGAGAATCGGAATTCGGAAGCAGAAGAGGGATTATTAGACAGACGATGTTTTTTTGTAGAAAGGCGCATTGTAGATACACAATCGTGTTATTGAAGAGAATAGTAATCGAATAGGAGCTTCGACTATAGAGCATTGAACAGAGGATCGAGTTTATAGTATTGAGAAGAGCATATTCTAAGTAGTCGGCTTGGTATTATTCCCGATATCATCCTACATCACAACTGTACCTTGGCTACCCTGAAGGGATCTCATGCTACACCGAGTGTCGAAATCGGGTGGGCTGGCGCTCACTACTTAAAACAATAGTAAATTTGCACTTCGCGCTTCTCGACGGACGACTGCTGACAGCCGTGGACCTGCTGGCTGGTGCGAGTGAAGGAGCATCATCCGTAGCATCGTCATCGATTGAGGACCACCTCAATCACGACGCGCCCACCCTCAAAGGGGACCCAAATTTGGAAATTGGCCCCCCTCATTTGTTACCATTTAGAAAAATTGATATAACTCAGATTTTTTGGATATTTGAAAAGTTCTTTTATCATAAGATTCACAGAAAAAATTACTACAAAATGGCTTCACTTGATTTTTAATATGCTTTACAGAAACTTTGTAAGTGATTTTAGAATATCATGGATTTCAATTTTCGAGTCCACTTCTTTGCATATTATTAATTATTTTCTTATTCAATTTCAACAAGTTACCTGGTTAAGGTTTTTTCCGAGGTTTTCCCCCAACCCAATATGAGCAAATGCTGGGTAACTTTCGGTGCTGAACCCTGGACTCATTTCACCGGCATTATCACCTTCATATCATTCAGAAGCTAAATATCCAAAGATGGTGATAAAGCGTCGTAAAATAACCTACTAAAAATCAACATCAAAATTCTAATGAAGCCAACTCTTTTTAAATAGTCTTAAGATCTGTACAAAATTTGACTTTCCTATTATTGATAGTTTCTGAGTTACATCAATTTATGTTGAGCACATGACCAAAAAAGCAACTTACGGAAAAACACATCTAAAGAGTCACTTGATATAAACTCTCACTTGAAGGAGCAGGCAATGATTGTTGTAATTTTACTATATTTACTACCTTTTTCACATTTTCTGCATCATTTTTGGAGCAAGTTGCTCATAGTTATCATATTATTTACAAGTCTAGCCATCTATTTGTTAATTCTACCCATGATTTATATATATATATATGTATATACATATATATACATATATATATACACACACACACATTATCTACAAAAAAGTAATTGGGCACTGTTTTTGCCCCTTTAGAACCTCGTGGTACCACCTCTTGTTGCTATAACAGCAGTCACCCTGTCAGGCATGCTCTCCGCTAGTTTGTGTAGGATATCCACTGGAATGCGTCGCCATTCCTCTTGCAATATGGCACTCAGTTGGACAATGGAAGTTGGCCGAATTTCCCGAAACCTCAATCGCCGGTCCAATTCGTCCCAAAGGTGCTCAATGGGATTGAGATCAGGACTCCGTGCAGGCCAGTCCAACCGGTGAACATTATTGTCTGCATACCACTGCATAGTAGCCGCCGAAACATGGCATCTAGCACGTAAAATCCTGGGTACCCAATTACTTTTTGGTAGATAGTGTATATATACGCTCGTGTATATATATACTGTATGTATATATATATATATATATATATATATATATATATATATATATATATATATGTGTACAGATGAACTTAGATCGGCCTATGATAATGACGACAATGACATACTCCAGGACCAACGTCTAAAGCAGCGGTCATCAGAACACTGCACTCTCGGGCTAGCGTCTCTTACCCGCAGGTCTCTTACAGGACCAGCGTGCATTCGTGGCTGCTGGCGGGCATGCTTCTTCCTGCACGAGAGTGCATGTCGCCATGAACTGCTTACCCATAACCGATTTCAGCGAGTGCTGACGACCACTGGTCTAAAGTTATACAGGAATGTAGCTTCATTTAGTTGAGGAAATATCTCAGAAAAAAACCCGAAATAGGATTTGAACCCGAGTCCGCTCGTTTGACAGTCAGACATGCTAACCGTTACTTCACATCTATTAACTACTGAAATACGTATGTCTGTAGAGTACAGTAAATAAACTGTGTGAAACTTGCACATCAATTTATTGTTGGAGAAAGCAAAGTGAGCGCTGATGACGGCTGACTAACACTTCATTATGACGGAACTATTTCTCGCATTACGCTGGTCGTCAATTCAGTTTGAATGTAAAGGTCAGGCACTGCTTATGCATTTGTAAACAAGAGATTAATATCTAGGCTTTGTGCCGCTCGCAATATATTCTGGATTATCTGCAGATTCCCACGGACCACCGCGTCATTCATAGCACACATGTTGAAGTCTGTGTTGTGAAGTCCATGTGATGGCAGAGATCTGTAACTACACGTTTGAAGTTCATCACACGAAAATTGACCTTATAATAGTAATATGCGTTACAAGAGCGGTATGTTGACGTTTTCATGTTCGAGGAAAAGATTGAAAAAGCGAAACGTAGTTGAGCTTTTTTAATTTCCGAGAACATGAAAACAAACATACCGCTCGTGTATCGTACATTATTTTGTGCGAAGATCGTTTATTACATACCTGAAAGAGGAATTTCTAATTAGTTGCAATGAAATCTCCATCTTGGTTTCTGTTCAATGACGGCAACTTTGGAAAACAAATATATCTATCTTCAACATTGTTCCTATAAAATGTTTTCTGTGTTTACTATACTCCAGCAGGCCGTGACATACGTCTGTCTTCCCTCCCCCCAGTCTATGATGAGTCTGGAATCTTGTTGATTTTTTCACGGCTTCCTTAATGTTACTTGCATTACAAATGCAGTAACTTTCGTGGTGTTGTAGAGTTTACTTAATTTTTGCAAATACTTAAAAACAATAATTAACAGTGCAATTTAGGTGAAATTGCAGTGGTAAGTTTCCAATGTATAATTATTACTATATTGAACGTCTTTAAAGATAATATGTTAAAAGCCTAAAGCAGCAAAATGAATATGACGCTTAAGCGGTAAGAATAGGGAAATTGTTATGTGTGTTACGTTGGGAATACTGAATGTGGTATTTCACACTTACCGCGTATTGGTTGTGTGCGGAAAGCAAGCAAATACGCACGATCTCGCACAAATAATATTTGAGAGAATGTACACTAGACATTCACAAACCACGGTTTATTGTATCAAGTTGGTACATGTCACGAAGTTCTACCTCTGAAAACTAAATTGTGTGCATTTAAATATAAAAGACGGAAAGAAAATTACCAGAAAATTCTGAATTTAAAGACAGTTCTTCTGTTCCTGCTGTTGCTGATCCTCCTGAAGAGAATGATGATGATGCTTTCCATTTTTAAGCCTTCTCCGAAGGTAAACATATAACAAAGTGTTTAAAAAATCATTTTATATGGCCATATTAAATTTTTAACAATCATTTTCTTATAACAATTGAAAAATAGTACATTATGCAACGAGCCTATAATGGTAGTAATTAAGATGCGAGTATGTTTGTTTATGAAACGAGCGCAAGCGAGTTTCATAATTTTCATACGAGCGTCTTAATTACCATTATAGGCAAGTTTCATACGACTTTTTATGCTCGACCATATTTCTAACTTGAAATTATTCATAAGTATTCATGTTATGGTTATGTAAGTGAGGAGCGGAACTGACCTGAATTGTGAGATGTGCGCAGACGTGACAGTATTGATTTTTTCCGAGGCACGAATGTCATTGACCTTGACATAATCTAGAGAATAACATGAAGATTAGTCCTGATATAACCTGGAAATTGATTTAGAATTGAACAACGAGATGACAAATTGAATTTATTTGAATATTATTTACAATTAACGCTAATTATTATAGTAACAGAACATAACCTTCTGCGACAGTATTGGATTTCCAGCCTCCGTGACTTTTCGCTAATTGTCTTTGGATTGCATATCCGAGAATAATCGATTCTTGCGGTTTTATAATGGTACAATGGTGATTTCTCATTGGCTGAACAACTGAATTATAATGAATAGGTGTACTTTAATGAGGTGCATTAAAGGGCTACTTCCAGGTGTATAATTACTACATTTCGGCATGGTCGAGCATAAATAAATAAATATAACACTGTGAAGGGAATTTAGGTAAAATAATCCAAATAGGCCCACTTTTATACAGAGTGATTTACGAGGATTTACCATCCCTTAAGGAGCTTATTTGCGAAGAAATTCTGAACAAAAAATATCATATAAACATTTGTCTTAATCTCAATATTTTCAGAGATACATACACTAATTTGGAATTGTTTGTAAAATACCATTATTCTTGAGTTTTAAGGATAAAAGAATATTACAGATAAAGAATTAACCATTCAGAAGTACCATTTCTTCAATTGGTCAGTATTCTGAACCTAAAAATGTGTTGTGAATTCCATAGTTGCTTCGTACAGATTTTTTTTTTTTTTTTTTTTTTTTTTTTTTTCGTTTTTTAACTGCAAAATTATATTTTCTTACACGTTTATCACAACAATTGTTACAAATCACGCCACCCTTGTAAATTCTTCAAGACTGTACACTAACATGCATAATTAAACTATAAGGAATCAAGTTCCTAAAGCCGTATGATTTGTAACAATTTTTGTGGTAAGTTCGTAAGAATGATGTCATTTTTAGTTAAAAATTGAAAAACAAAATCTGTACAAAGCAACTGACAACACATTTTTAGCTTCAGAACACTAGTCAATTAAAGAAATGAGGGGCTCACAACCAGAGTGGACCAAGTCCACCAGTGATCAGTTTGTGGATGAATACAATCTCGGATGAAGAAAACTTAGATTTATTCATTGCCATAACAAGTAAAGTCCATAACTCATTTGTTACTCCACAGAGGGCAGCATTTCCTATGGAAGGTGAAGGTTGCTAAGCGTGAGCCAGGAACTTTAAGACTCAATATCTCAGAACTATTCCCGATGGAATTGGTCCACTCTGGTTGTGAACCCCTCAAATGATACTTCTGAATAGTTCATTCTCTATTTGTAATATTCTTTCACCCTTAAAACCAAGAAAAAAGGTATTTTACAAACAATTTCATATTAGTGTAACTTTGTGTTTATATGACATTTTTTGCTCAAAACGTCTTCGGAAATAAGCTCCGTAAGTGACGGTAAATCCTCGTGAATCACCCTGTATGTAGTATACGCAGCGAATAGGGATTATAAAGAATGGACACTGAGCGAATTTTCCTGTGCTTTGTTTCTCTGTGCGCAGCGTTTAGTTCCACTTTCAAGCGCTACAGGTTAGTGTAATCGAGCATACGCTAAGATAATACAGAGGTGTGAAAATTATTAGAATAATCTTAATTTCAAAGGTTTTTTAATAGTTCCTTCACAAATATTCATTGAATTGATGAATATTGGTATATATATTACTATACTGATGTAGGATATATTTACTACTAACAATGCCGGAAAGCACTGTTGTACATTGGTATTTTTCTTATTTTACAATTTTTATGGGAATTCAGAAATTATTATATTATGTTGGCGGAATTGGAAACATCAAAAATTAATTAAGAAATGCTTTAAACAAATTGTTCTTTGCGTTTACATTGTTGTGAAGGTTCAAATGAACGTATACATCTGTTTTGTGCATATAATTTTTTATGTTTCCAATTCCGCCAACATAATATAATAATTTCTGAATTCCCATAACAATTGTAAAATAAGAAAAATACCAATGTACAACAATGCTTTCCGGCATTATTACTAGTAAATATATCCTACATCAGTATAGTAATATATATACCAATATTCATCAATTCAATGAATATTTGTGAAGGAACTATTAAAAAACCTTTAAAATTAAGATTATTCTAATAATTCTAATAATTCTGTAATTGAGAATAGAGTTGAGACACAGGATCCAAACATCGCCTACCTTATTGCATAATCCAGTAACGCTTTGCTTCAAATAAATTCAAGTTAACAGCTTTTACTTATTTCTCAGTGACAAATTAGTTGTAATAATAATATTTTATATTTCAGATATTATAAATTATATTATAAAATAATATAATACATTATAAAATTAAGTGTCGAATTCGTTTAATATTTGTATATAATATAATATAGGTATATGATTTTACTTCTCGTAAGAGTTTCGTTTTTCCATTTTCATCGCTATCAAATCATTACATATTTTAATTGTTGTTGGAGTCAACGTCTCAACTCTCATTATAAAGGAACTCCAGAGTCTAGACATTACAGTTAATGACGGATTTATTATTTTATGGATCCAATTCATTTTATTTGAGTACATAATGTACTTAGATGTATTAATTATATATATATATATATATATATATATATATATATATATATGTGTTATATTTCCGCTGTGTCGAGTGCTAGCTGGTGTGATGTCAGCGCCAACTCTAGGGAGAAAGCAGAATCTCACACTTTAGCTGGCTTGAAGGTCATTGAAATCAGCCCGGCTACATCAAAGGTACCGACGCGAAGTGTCCATTCTTTATAATCCCTATTCGCTGGTGTACGACTCTCTAATGAAAAGTACGATAATTTGCAACCATTGAATTCGAAATATTAAATTCGTCTAGCCTGTTAAGTGTAAAAAATCGGAAGAAGAAGAAGAAGAAGAAGAAGAAGAAGAAGAAGAAGAAGAAGAAGAAGAAGAAGAAGAATATCTCAGCATGGAGTCTCTAAGTAGTTGCAAAACGCCGGAGATTAAATAATCGAACCCACGATTTGTGGTTTCCGTGCAATGTTAAAACTTTGGGTTTTATCAGATATGTGACATCCTGAATTCCTACTCTACTCGTATTGCTATGTATGTGAAGATAATGTAAGCCGCATCGCAAATACTGCAATCTATTGTAGATACAAAACAAACCATAGCAGAAATAAAGAGGTAAAAATGTTACCCCATGTCTATTTCAGACAAATGACATCGTTATGTTACTATAGCAATATGGAAATATAAAGTTACATTTGTTTACTTTTTTGCATCAGTTTTATTCGCAATCTGTGTGTATATGGCATGACGGCCCAGCAGTAACAATGTAGGATATTGCACGTCAGTGCAGCTGCCCTAGACACAAGCACCCCCGCGTAGAACTCTTTGGATTTATAAATGTATTTCTGTAGGGATTTCCTTGGACTAAATTGTATGGTGCCGGGAATGGAACATCAACCCTAAGTTTATCTGTTCACCTCCCTGCCACCCTCTCCAGCGCTCCTCGTACCCTGGGGGTGACTGTGAGAGGGTTGATAGCTACTCTCGATTCAAGCGGATGGTGTCTATATTGTAGGGGTCTAGTTATCTAGTTCTAGCTTACACTACATAACATTTCTGGATAAAAGTAAGGCGTCAAGGGCATTTTACAGGTATTGTAGCATTCAGTGTATATTTTAGATTCAAGAAGAGAGGCGTCTTTGCACTTTAGTATAACACTTTAATATTCCGAGAAACATAATAAAATGATTAAAATTTCTATACTGAGGATCACGTAAGAGCAGTTCCTAAAAGGCTAATTTGCCGGTCTTTTCAGTGTTGCCAACTAGTACTAGATATCACCAAAAGGATAAAATCAAAATAATAATAATAATAATAATAATAATAATAATAAAATAATAATAATAATAATAATAATAATAATAATAATGAGAATAATAAGACCGAGCGGGCTAGCGGCGTGGTAGAGGGCTGGCCTCGCATTCGGGAGGACCGAGGTTCGATCCCAGGGGTCGGCAACCCTAACTGAGGTTTTTCATGGTTTCCTCAGTTATTTCCAGGCAAATGCCGGGATTGTACCTCTTGAAAGTCCGGCCATGGACGGCGATCCTTCCCTTAATCCTTTCATATGTGTGAGTGAATGCTGTGTAATGTCTTCAATGGTTGTGTTGTATCGGGGGTGGCCCTTGGCATAGAGCTGATCCCTCGTCCGGGGAGGCCCTCCATGTCCTTGTGTGGTCAAAAAAAGTATGTATATGATCCATAGATTAATTCCTCTCCCGACAGGTCGCGGCCCTGTAAGGCCCGGGTGGCGTGGGTCGTGTAAATGAACCTAAAAGGGAGAGGTTAAACTAAGGGAAAGAAGGAGAAGAAGAAGAAGATGATAATAATAATAATAATAATAATAATAATAATAATAATAATAATAATAATAATAATAATTAGCATTAACAGTATTAACGATATCTTGCTTATTTACCACATCTCGTCTTTAGATTGGAGGTGTTTTCTAAATGGTTCAATAATTTTTGAAAGAGTATATTTTCCTCCCTGGATCTCTCGCACATTATGTTAGTAATATTACTAGATTAATATGATATAATATTAAAATGTATTTTGTCTGACAACATGAAATTCGTTGCTTTGACTAAACAGTTCACGATTCACAAGACCTAACCTAAAAATATATTTTATTTGATCACGTGAAACGATTAGTACGAACTCCGAAAACCGAATACCACTTCGAAATAAATATGCTTAAGAATACCTACTCCTAATAATTTTGCAGTCTCCGTACGCATAATTCCTTCTTCATTACCTTCTTCCTTCAGTGGGTTCAACTTTTGTAGCCCTGTGTCGTAGAATCTGCCGCCTGGGATCGAAACCAATGAGCGACAGCCGTCTGCACCCCTCTGACGATCCTATGGTGTGACAAATTCCGCTGGGGAATATGTTGAAAAGCAGCTTAATAGTTAAGTTACTGCATCTGTTCCAATAAAGTTTTCCAATAAAATTGTGTTTTCTTTCTGTAAACGGTCCTAGGGAAACTAATTTTTACTGCCCTCGTAATTGCGCTCGAATGACCAAAATTTGTACAAGCACTTGTTTTGACATGTCCGCCGAGTTTGCTCTGTGGTAGCGTGTCTGCCTCCAGACTAGCCGGCCCGGGTTCGATTCCCGGCGGGGTCAGAAATTTTAATATAAAATTTCTACCTCGGGACTAGGAGAGATAACGGTGCACAACTTCTAATCACTACATTGTGCATAATATGCCTGGGTTAAATCCCAAATCTCTCCGTAGTGAATATGAAGAGAAGGCATATGTCACTGTTGATAGTGATTTGTTCCTTGGTGCTATTCGACAGGAGTAGGCTACGTGCCGGCACCGGGTTTCCTCTTTTCCTTTCCTCATCTCTATCATCATCACTTATTTCCGACTCTATACTTACACATACGTTCACCCTAATACACAACATAACTCTTCACAGATACACATCATGCACAGCAATGGTTGCCAAACACGAAATGCAACCCGCACACCACTATCGCAGGGAGAGGGGTGGAGTGGGTATCTCCTCAGGTAATGCAGTGAATAACAGTGCAGAGATGGACTGTGACCAAAAAACGAAAGCAATATAATATTCTTCTACTTATTAACTATACACACTTTTTTCCATATTAATTTTTTTATCATCCTATTAATTATTTTTGTATTATTAATAAAATAACATAAATTTATTTTCTTATTTAACATAGAAAGAGCGTGTACTTTACATCAGTAGTAATTTGAAATTAGAAAAACGTACCAGGCTGGTCACGAAATTGTAAATTACGCTACATACTTCAAAAAAAGTTGAAGTATTTTACTCCGATTAAGACATAGAAGCCGATATATTTTATTGTTTATTTATTAATGAAATATTCAAATTACACTCATACGTAGAAAAAAACGTGGAAGTATTTTACACCGATTAAAACATAGAAGCCAATACTTTTTATTGTTTATTTATTAATGAAAAATACAAATTACGCTACATACGTCGAAAAAAACGTCGATGTATTTTACCCCGATTAAGACATAGAAGGCGTTACTTTTTATTGTTCGTTTATTATTCAGGTAAGGGCGTGGTATTCTTCATAACAAGAAAAATGACAACATACATCGTTCTTTTATACTCCATTCAAAATTTTACAACAAATTAAGTATCTCATATTTTTGCCATCTGCACAAAATACATACTTTTCCTTCCATGCTCCTTAAAATTAAGTTTTTACTTACTATCTGTTTTAGAAAAGACATCGAAACATATTATCCTACACACTTGTAACATTACATGCGTACGTCCGCTGCTGATAAATGTCTTTACTTATATCGAAGTGATGGCTGTAAACAGAGGGTGGGGATATGATGTCATGGTTACGCTTGGGTGAGGACACAGCTTTTGGCGATCACTGATGTACAGCGTGACCCGCCGAAGTGGTGTACAACTAGAAAAATAGGTCACAGTTCTGCCATCTATCTGCAGCATGCGGAACCCCAATCACTCTAGTGAAGTGGGTGGGCATTGGATACACATACATACACACACACACACACACGCACACACACACACACACTTGTTTTGACATTTTTAACATGGTGGAAGAAAGAAAATTAACTTTTTATCTGCCCCCATGAGAATGTTTACTTGTAAGTAGATAAACACTGGCTTTCTCCTATATCGACGGAGCAGTGTATCAACCGCAATTTCATAAAGAAGCTGAATGTACAGAGTGTAAGAAAAGTTTCTGGTACAGTGAAAATTTTAGTTTTTTCAAATCTTTGATGGTAAATATCACATTTTCAGCCAAATTATTAATAAAGGATTGCAACACACAACAAGCAAGTAGTACCAACTCCTACACCATAAAATTTGATCATGGTTCCTGAGAAAATGGAAACTAAACAAGAGAATAATTTTAACATACTGTTACAGAAACTTTTGTTACACTCTGTATAATAGAGTATGCATCATCTTTGTGATATTAATTTACAATAATATAGGCTATAGCGAAGTGAGTCTGAAATAGCTACAAATAAAAAAATAAAACCTTTTAACACACCCTACGAAAACAGTTTTGTAGAAACTATTGGTGATTGTGAATAGTTACTATTTGGGCACAATTTTGTGGGTAACAATTTATAATTACTAAAAAAAAAAAAATAAAGCTATTCTGGTGGGACTTGCACCATATGACGCTCGGTAAACACGGAATATTGAGCAGGTATTGTGCATTCCATGTCAGCAGTGATGCATACCACAACTCACCGAATTTTATACACAGAGGAAAACATTTAAATTGAGGGAGGGTTGCGGATCAAATTAATGCATATGCATATTTATGTAATTACTGCAAAATGCTGCCGAACGCAACGCAACAAAATTTATATGCTGCATTGCATAAATTAGGAAGTAATAAAGTAATAATAATAGTAATAATAATAATAATAATAATAATAATAATAATAATATGCCCTCTACGATGTATAATATGAGACTTTCATGGTAACCAACATGGTTGGAGGTTTTTGGGTATTTGCACCGTGTACTAGATGCAAAGATATCCAACGTTTTTGGCGCTACATTTTGGGCCCATCATCAGGAACGATAGGTAACCTAACGCCCTGTTTATAATACTTCATAATTACTTAGTCAACAGATCATTTCACTTTAAATGACTGATGATGTCAGTGGACGTTATACACATCCCTGATTCCGCCTGCCAAACAATTAAATACCTCCCACATATCTGGACTGGTATTTGGGCTGCCTAAACAAAAATAAAAGGCTTAAATCAGACACCTTGTATATTTGTCATTTAATGCTTAGATTTGGAATAAGTCAGAGTGCTGCATTGGAGTTAAATTGCTCGCTTGAACTCGGTCGAGTTTCGCACCCTCGAATGATATAAGATCGGTCGTGATACGCTCGTAATAAATAGAAGCACAGTACAAGGTCATCTCACCAACATGTCTTGTGTTGTATGAAAGGCGACAGATAAGATACACATATGCTTTGCTCACACGGTAAAAATAAGGCTTTTTTTATGCGTTTATGACAAACGTTTAATGGAAAAGTCAATGGAACTTACCAAAATTGTAACATGAAGTTATAAATAAAATAGTATGAAAAATTTCGATATACAGTTATTATTGCTAATTAATAATTATTCAATATTTGATTCACCACATATATAATATGATAGGTCCATACCTAGTGTTCCGCCTATATACTGCGGCAATGTAGAAACGTTTTACATAATATTATTGATATAGCAGTAGATTAATAACAATATTAGTACAGAGATAACGTCACAGAAAATATAATAAAACGAATAATCATGCTGCACAACTGTTACAGACGCAAAGATTGATACAATAATAATATATTATTAGAGATTATTATTATTATTATTATTATTATTATTATTATTACTATAAAACTTGATACGGTTCTTGCATTACCGTGATTGTGTTCTCTATTTATAATAATTATATTTACATTCAATAACATGTATCAGATGTGGTAAAAATAAAATCACTCTTGTATTGGAAAAAAAAATCATTTACCTACAACATTTATATTACATTTTAAAGCAAGTTTGGTAGTTGTACTATGGAGAGGTTAGTTAAACACTGCAAAGTTTTGAAATGATAAACATCTATGATGTTACTATACAGTTGATCACTGTAACAAGAACGAATGTCTAACGCTCGGCTTATACCGTTCGAGAATTTATCGCTCGCGACAATTTTACCCATCATGCATGTGCGCTACCTATCGGATTATGCTCTGAACTACTTGGCGCTCGAGCGAAAATGTCCGATGCAGACCTCTGGAATAAGTAGTGAACCGAAGAATAATTTCTATTGTGTGTGTTCTTAATGCTACTCTGCAAGAGGAAATTGCACTCAGGACTGCATACATAAGTGTTAGTCGATGTTCTGGCTGAGGAACTTGAATTTCAAACGTGAGGTAAAAATGGAACATTTATTAATATACTATTTTCATCTCCAATTGATAGCTGAAGCTTAAAATTCCACTTTACACGATTCAATTTAAGTTAGTAGTGTTTTAATCACGCACACTGTACGTACAGGAAATCAGGAGCAGTCGGAGTCTAAAATCTTAGAAATGTTTTTAATGAACAGAACTAGACTCTTGCGGAAGTTTCTAAATAGTCTTAAATGACCAAGTTGTTATTTTTTTCTCCTCTCCTTCTTTTTTTTTTTCCTTTTTTTTTAATTATCTTGATATATTACTTAATCATTTGTGTTTGTATGCCATTTAGTACGACTTTGCTAATCAACATTTTATGTCTTGTAACCCACATGTATTCTATTAGTATATTAACTGTATAATATATCTCAAGTAAATTAATCGTCGAATTTATCTCGGGCATTTTAGGTCTCATAAATTTTGTGTTTGTGTGTGTGTGTGTGTGTGTGTGTGTGAGAGAGAGAGTGTGTATATTCTCCTTATGTTATGTAACTGATTTTGATTATGTGTAATTTTCTACTTTATTTTATATATTATGTAACCAAGCTTGACTATTTGTAATTTTATATTATGTAACTGATCTTGAATATTGTAATTTTCTACTATATTTTATGCAATTTCTAAGGTATTTTCTTTTGTGTTGTTTTGTAATCTAATTTTGTATTTCATGTATATTATTGAAACCTGGTTGAGTGGAAGAGAAGGCCTCATGTCCTCAACTCTGCTAGGCAAAATAAACCTACTACTACTACTACTACTACTACTACTACTACTACCACCACTACCACTACCACTACTACCACTACTACCACCACTACCACTACTATATGTTAACTACTTAAAAAATCACTGAACATTTAGAACCAGACTTTTTGAACACGATTCGTGAATGTATTTTAATTGCTTACGGATAATGCTGGAGTAGATTATCCTACCTATTACAATAACGGTTTTCTGTAATATTTCCATCATTATTATGATTAATAACTTTATAGTTTTGAAGAATTTAAAATGTGCGTGCACTGAACCAACGAAGCACAGCATAAAGAATCTCATTACGTGACTCCGGGTTGTTACGACATTTTATACTTATTTGAGTGAACTTTGGAGCACGCACGAGGGTTTATCTCCCAGCGACGGGACACTTTCTGACTTAAAGAGGCTTTTTATAGCTCTAAAAACCTAAAACTATGTTTAGTTAGAGTCACTCAAGGACAATGTTCCAGTTTGCACACACGCTGACATTCTTCAGCAGATCGCCAAGCATTACGCTATTGTGAACTCTAAGATACTAATAGATAGATCCAGAGGACCATTGAACTCTTTAAGATGTCATTCCATCTCCTTTTCCTCTGCATTTACAGAGAAAAGCAGTAGTAGTACCAGTGACAGTAATAAAATCAGTGACAATTTTAGCATCGGTAACAGCTGCAATATCATACAATAATTAAGTATATCAGTGGTAATGGTAAGTTAGTACAGGGGCATCATATTATTTTTACTTCAATTGTTATTGTACCCGAGTTTTTTAATGTACTTCACTCCCACCCCCTCTACTAGTAAACTTACAAACCGTTCTCCACACAGAACCACGGCCGCGTATGCAGTACTGAGTTAGTGAGTATAGTATGTTCCAGAAATATATTCGCGTTTTCCAATGACGAAAGAGCTGCCAATATTGAATCATATTTTCGCACAGGTACTGTCGTCTGTTTGCCTACGTCGCATCCCGGTTTCCCCCACCCGCTTCTGTTCGCCCCTCTGTAAAGTCTAGTAGCTGGGCTGTCTTAGCTCTTTTCTGAAAACATTAATTTCTGTTAGGAATTGGACGTCTACGTAATATTATACAACTGTTTAAAATAACTTAAATAAAAGGGCCTCCTTAAGTAATTAACTGTCACGTGATTTCCCCCCCCCTTTCTACGACACTGCAACAAAACCACTTGAACGGACAGTAGATAGCATTTATGAGTAATTTTATCTTTTCTGATCGGGCAGAAGTGAAGATTGAATTTACAGTACGTAAGGTACTCTTTTATAGAGTAGGTACAAAATTATTTCAACTTGAGTTACTGCACGAAGGACGAAACTGGTAATTGGAATTAGGTACAATAGTCTATAGTGCAATAATATGCACAAAAAAACTGAAGCCTGTATCGAAATGAACGGCCACCATTTTAAAAACTGTGTTTAAATATCCATATTATGATTATTTTTCAATTTAACTTCATTCTCTATATTGTATGTTAATGTTCTGTAACAGTACAATATACACTGCATAATTAATACGTCCGAATGGATAGCTCAATTCGTAAGTAAAAACACTTATTGTTAATACTGTACTGTATTTTGATTAAAGAAAAACCTAATGAAAATTATCAAACTCAGAATTACGATATTTCCTAGTTTACATAAATGGATGAACTACTTTTCTTCCCTCCTATACCTAGTAAAATGATTTGTATTTTACGCCATTATCATCGAACTCCAGTCTTGGAAGGGGAAGCAAGCGGTGTTTCCGGTTCTAGACCTTTAATCCATAGATATAGCCAGGTTACTATTAAAAATGTTAGTAAAAATAAAATGATGTCCCTGTATAAATAAAAATATCATTATAAATGGTAATACTCGTACATCTACTAGAGATTGCAGTAATGTTGGTAACTATAGTAACATCAGTAAAAGCTGCAGTATCAGATAATATTTTATAGTGGTGGGAGGTAGTAGCAATATTAGGCCTAATAATAATACTACCGGTATCAATAACGCTAGGAATAGCACTAGTAGTAGCAGTAACAGTAGCAGTAGTAGCAGTCAGTAGTAATGCTATAGAGTATAGAGGATTCCACATTAAGAAAAAAGCATTGAGGATTTGAGACTATTTCATCAAATGATCAGTTCCCATAGAAACTCCTACCTATCACATAGCTTCTACAATGTAGGCTAATAGGCAAAGCCCATAAAACCAATGCTTTTTTCTTAAATCTACTGCTACCAAGGGTGTAATAGAATCATCCCACTGATGATTTTTCAATATTATTTTCATTTTCCTCCATATTCATTTTTTTTTAAATTCCTTGTATTTGTCCTTTATATGTGTACTAACATTTTGAAATAAGAATAACATTAATTAATGTACTTTAAGAAGTAATTGACATTATTCAAATAGGGTGATCTTGTTACCTTCCTCGGTATTTATTTATTTATTTATTTAATCTGACAGGATTAAGGCCATAAGGCCTTCTCTTCCATCCTACCAGATAGCGCCACATAAATACAAAAAAATACAAAGACTGATAAAAATAATACCAATTAAATTAAAGCGCTATAGAGGGTCAACAGGGCCAAAAGAACACTATAGAGCTCTCATCAAGCAAATATAAGAAAAAAATAAATAAAAAAGTAAAGATAGCAATGATGATAGTGATCACTGCTAATTTTCTTTTTTTAGTTGGTTATTTAACGACGCTGTATCAACTACTAGGTTATTTAGCGTCGATGAGATCAGTGATAGCGAGATGGTATTTGGCGAGACGAGGCCGAGGATTCGCCATAGATTAACTGGTATTCACCTTACAGTTGGGGAAAACCTCGGGAAAAAACCCAACCAGGTAATCAACCCTAGCGGGAATCGAACCCGCGCCCAAGCGTAACACCAGGTCAGCAGACAAGAGCCTCAGCCGATTAAGCTGGTGGCTGAGAGTTTAACTTATATGGAATATTAAACTTAAATTACTATATTGTTAATTACATCATTTATGTCCAGGAATAGTGCAAATCCTTAAACAACCTGAAACCACTACTATTGATTGAATTAGTAGCGGGGTTAATGGAGAGAGGAAGCATATGCAATAAGCGCAGCACAATAGTCCAATCGCCAATAGGAAAACAGTTACCTCCTCTAGGGCTGATTACCTGGTTGTGTTTTTTTTTTTCGATTTTTTTCCTCCAACCGTAAGGGAAAATCAGGTAATCTATTGCCTCATCCTGTCAAATATCTCGCTATTACCAATTCCATCGATGCTAAATAACCTCGTAGTAGAAACACCGTCGTTATACAGGATGTAACAAAAAAGGTATGTCAAACATTAGGAAAATATTTCTCACATATATAGGATGAAATATGGTATAGAAAGATGTCATTAATTCTGTTATGGCAGACGTGGCGAAAATGTGACTCACGAGCACATTGTGGCTCGCAATGATAGCTGTATATTTCTCTTGCTTCCTACCTCCCCCAACCCCTACCCTCTCACTCACTAGAGTCAAACTCCGTTCCATTTGTATTTGTCTCTGACCTGCGAGTGGTGTATCGTCGCAATCTCCCTCTCGAAACCATGTACCTCTAAGTTTCAAGTAGGATGGGAGGACGCATTTTTTGCTGCCAATATGGTGAGAATATGAAATTATGATTTGTTCACAAGTAGGCCTATTACGAGGAAAACAGTTGTATAACATAAAACGGCATTATACTACATGTTACTCATGAAACATTAAAAGGTTAAGTGTTATTAATATCATCATCATCATCATCATCATCATCATCTCTGTACGTCGATTCTTTCTCAGCAGATGTACGAATAATGCGGTTAGCTCTTCAATTTAAACTCACAGATTCACAATGTGATGTTAAATGAAAGCTAGATGTAAGGACTTGACAAATGTTGAACTTTTCAAGTCTTTGCCAAAAAATAAATATCTGAAGCGTCGTTCTTTCGCTTGTCCTGTTGAAGCCATGTTCGCTACAACTTACGTTTCTTAAAAATTATTTTCAACAATAAAAATAGTAAAAACCAAATTTAGATCACGACTGACAGACAAATACCTTCGTGGTCAACTACGACTGGCAGTAAGTGACATAATTCCTGATTTTGAAACTCTGTAGCAGGGAAATTCTGAAGACAGTTAATTTTAGGTTGTGATAATGTGTCCTACGTTTTCTTGTTCATTTCTTTTTTCGTTACATGTACTAAACATTAGTTTGTAACCTTGTATTGTATAAAATTATATTTAAGTACTTGACGTAAGGAAAATGAAAATCCGTTCATAAGTCAGACAGTTGCTTCACTTCCCCTTCGGGTGTCCGCCTTCCTCCATAGGTGCTATGCACGTTGCAGTTTACATAGTGGCTCGGCGCACGATCACATTTTCGTCACCAGTGTTGCCAATTCAGCGGTTTTCCCGCTAAATCTAGCTTTTTGGGATAACCGTCTCGCGGATAAAATTATATTATCCCGCTTAGCGGGAATAGTGGCGGTTTTTAATCTTTAGAGCTTCTGAAATGAAATGCATATTAGCATTATAAGCGGCTTTCACAATTACATTTAATTCGTTCAGTGGGTGTTTTGTGAAATAATGGATGTGTTAATGTAGTGATAATTCCATATTAGGCTATATATGTTACCGTTAAAACCCGAAATCCGTCAAAACCAATTTCAACTCGTAAAAACTAGTTTAAGCAAACAAAGATAAATAAAAAGTGAGTTTCCGTATGATCTAGAATCAGTGTCAGGTTAGGTTTGGTTTGTTTAGGTTTTTGTTTGGTAAAAGCCTAAAAAAACTAAACAAACCAAACCTAACCTGTCATTGATTCTAGATCTTACGATTCTAGATCTATCTATAATTTAAAACTACTTTTTACTAGTTGAAACTGGTTTTGTCGAATTTTGGGTTTTAACGGCAAAATATATCGTGCAATACGAATTTAAATATGTTGTGTCTGTGATAAAAGCGTTCAAAATTGCTTTATAGCGCCACATTGGCAATGATAATAGTGTGCTATATTCGTTACATTGGCGGGCGGATGTCGTTACATTGGCGGGTGGATGCTCTATCTTGACTGTTATTATTATTATTATTATTATTATTATTATTATTATTATTATTAATAATAATAAATCTGTAGCCGAAATTTTTCTGGTAATTTTCGATTTTCCAAAAATAATTGGTCCTAACATATATAATTAACCAACCTGAAACCGAAAATCGCTTTTTTGAAATTTTTGTTTGTATGTCTGTCTGTCTATCTGTCTGTCTGTATGTTTGTTGCCTTTTCACGCGATAATGGCTGAACGGATTTCGATGAAAATTGGAATATAAATTAAGTTCGTTTTAACTTAGATTTTAGGCTATACGGTATTCAAAATACATTATTTAAAGGGGAGTTATAAGGAGGCCTGATTTAAATAAATCGAAATATCTCGCTTATTATAGATTTTTGTGAAAAATGTTACATAACAAACGTTTCTTTAAAAATAATTTCCGATAAGTTTTATTCCTTGAAAAATTTTGATAGAACTGATATTTAATGAGATAAATGAGTTTTAAAATTAAAATAACTGCCATCTAAGGCCGTGTAATGAATTAAAAAACAAATGACTTCGTCTATAAGGGGCCTTGGACAGCAACAATCGAAAGCTATGACAGATAGCCTACAGAGAATGTTTCTGTGTTTGAATGAAGTAATATCGGAAGCTAAATTAACCGATTTGTATAATTAATTATTATTTCACCATTGGAAAGTGTAGTTTCTCTAGATTGACATAATGCTATAATGTTATTACAGTAACTTCTGATATAATATAATATAATATAATATGTAATATTATATAATATAATTTAAGTTATTTGAAGGGTTCAGAACCATAGTGGGCCAAGCGCCATTTACTGAATACGTAGAAAACAAGGGTTAAAATTAAGTTATTACCATAATTCAATGGAAATCTATAACAAGTAAAATAAAATATACACATTAAATCTAAATGATGTCAATGTTCATTAAACTATGGTTGCATGTAATAAAAATTAAGAAACATGTTAAAGGAATTGTCATTGCACCAAATGAGTGTCTCTGGACCAAAATGATCGCATTTTAATTATTTGGATGCAATTTAAATTAAATAACATATTAAACGATTTATCCTTCTATCAAACACGAATGTTCGCTGGATCAAACGTCCTATTTTAATTATGTAATTACTTTATATTTATTTCTAACGGGTGCAGCGAAGCGCACGGGCTAGTTATTGAATAATAAGTAACTTATACATTAAAATCTAGAGATATTTGTTAGAAAATCGCGGGTTTTCGAAAGCCATCTAGCGGGATTATACGAACAACTGTTGGCAATACTGTTCGTCACAGCTGCAGTCTAGGACATGGATTTTGTTTTGACCGACTTGGAAGAAGTTACCAACGGTATCAGGGACATCGGTATCAACAGTAGCATCAGCATCACTGTATCAAGAAGCCGCACACACGTGTATCGCTATGCCTCCCCCCCCTCCCCGCTGCTTTGTTTCGCTCCACGCTGCTGCAGTTTTTGTTAGTCCGCACATTCAAATGTTTCGCAAGAATGCAGTGCGACAGAGCGGCGCGGCTATAACTTTGCATGCGGGAAGGTGGGAGGGGTGTTGGAGAGGCTCCAAGCTCTGTATCGCAACAACAGAAATACCAGATAACAGAACATAGACCCGCAGAGAGGGCTGATGTGGAATGAAGGTGATGTCGGGTTAAATAACTCCGCGGTCCTTTACTGAGAATTATAAAGAGCGACAGTCATATGAATACGCCCATTTATTTCAACCTACCATAGGAGACTAATGCATACCTAACAAACAGATGTGGCGACGTAAATATTTCAAAATAATTGTGTATATACAGGATGTAAGGGGTATAAATGCCATTATTTTAACTGATGATTATTCATGTCATAAGGAAGAAAAAATGTCCTCACATCTATATATATATATATATATATATATATATATATATACTACTGGGTTCAAAAAGTTCCCGGAATTTTACTACCATTTTTCGTATCAATATATAACAAGGGATATTATACATTTGTTTTGTTGGTAACATTCATGATGTCATTTCCTTAAAGTTTGTCGATAATGGCGATTGTTGGTTTTGAGTTGTAGGCAATTGTTTATCATAGTGTTTTGTTTGTTCGTCGCATTTTGTAATGATGTCCACAGAGCAACGTACAAACATCAAGTTCTGTGTTTTGTTACACAAAACTCCTGCAAAGACATTAAGATTGTTGGAAGAAGCATATGACGAAGCAGCAATGAAAAAAACTCAAGTGTATGCCTGGCATAAACGCTTTTCTGGTGGCCGCGATAGCATCAAAGATGACGTACGCAGCGGCCCACCAACAACTGCAACAAATGAAGCAATCGCTCAGTGTGTGCGTAATGTTGTGAGGGACGACCGACGTAAAACCATAAAAGAGATAGCAGAAGAGGTCGGAATATCAGTCGGAAGTGTACACAATGTTCTTCACATGCATCTCAACATGCATTACGTGTCTCAGAAGTTAGTTCCGAAAATGTTGTCGGCAGAACAGAAAGAAACAAGAATGACTCTTGCTGGGGACATGATCAGTATGGCTGATGAAGATGGTGACTTCTTAAACAAAATTATTGCTGGTGATGAAACTTGGTGCTACTTGTACGACCCAGTCCCTAAACGACAGTCATCTGAGTGGAAATCGAAAACATCTCCTCGGAAGCAAAAATTTCCTAGGAACACTTCCAAAGGCAAAGTTATGTTGGAAGTTTTCTTCGACTCTCAGGGTTTCATCCACCATGAGTTCATTCCAGAAGATCGTACTGTAACGAAAGAATTGTAAGTAAAAATCCTCCGTCGCCTCCGGGACGCAGTGAGAAGGAAACGTCCAGAAAAGTGGGTAGAAAACAACTGGTTCCTTATGCATGACAATGCACCTGCTCATCGCGCAATTATTGTAAAGAATTTTCTTGCCAGGCACAACATAACTGCTTTGGATCACCCACCATACTCTCCTGATCTCTCACCACCTGATTACTTTCTGTTTCCCCGTCTGAAAAGTCATCTGAAAGGACGGAGATTCAATGCTGAAGAGGTTATCGCAAACGCGACGAGAGCACTAAGACGGGTTTCACAAAATGGCTTCCAGGCCTGCTTCCAGGAACTCTACACGCGTTGGCAGAAGTGTGTTGTTGCGGAAGGCAACTACTTTGAAGGGAATGCTGTAGAATAGTGTTTAAGGTACGTTGTTTCTATGATACTAGCAAATTCCGGGAACTTTTTGAACCTAGTATGTATATATATATATATATATATATATATATATATATATATATAATTTGAACTGGTAATGGAAATTACGAGAAAACGGCTGAACGGATTTCAATGAATGACCCGTCATTTTGAAGCTTGGCATCCAAGGAATTTCAGAAAAGTAGTAACTTTCAGTGAAGCGTTAGTTTTCCTACATAATTTTCCTATTTTCCAAAATCCATCTTTCGTCAGTTTGAGAACTAATTGCATTTCAGAATAAAACAAAACACACACTACAACAAACAATAGGCTATTACACGAAGGCCATGACCTTTAGGATTGCTGACATATTTAGAGTTCAAATTCAATTAGTTATTAAAAACTTCAGGACTTGCTAATTTACAGGTCTGATTCTACGATGTGTAATTTTCCGAGTACAGCTGTGTATTGGATATTAAAGTCTACAAAACTTGAAGTGGTTTGATGACATCATTACCATTAAAAATGATATATTATTATAGTTAATTCCATGATGTGACTATTTTTCATTAATTATACATATTAATGCTGTATTAATGATATGAAAGTGAAACGGTTTGGGGTTATATAAGTAGATGTAGAGAATATCCTAAATTAGAGTTTCATTTCTCTAATTTACTGAGTGGCGGCTATTATAAAACTACAAAACTTACGTAAGATAATAATACTGTTATTAAAAATGAAATATTTTTATAGTTATTAATCAAGTGGGATCGGGTTTTTTTCATATACTTAATGGCGGTGTGGTGTAGTAGTGGCTCGAGAGAGCGCAAAAATTACAGTTCCTAAGGAAAGACGAAAAGGTATTACTTACTGATAAAATAAGAGGCCTACAAAATATTGTAGTCTCCCGACCATTTCAGCAAGATCTCTTAGGAGGATAAAATGATTTTACCCTCTACATTTCAAGGTCTCCATGCAGCAGCTATACCAAGATGCTATGTCTATTTTTAGAAAGAATAGCAAACCTGACTTTTTTAACTTTCACCTACAATCCACAATGACCTGAAATAGCTATTGTTTTACTCCCATATGAAAAACCTACTGATCGTCCTGACATTGTTACTTGCGTTTTGGCATTGAAACTCAAAAACTGAAAGTTGATAAGTTCAAGAAAAAGTATTTGGCTTAAAAAACATTCATAGGGAGTATGTTTCATTATTATGGAAGCGAATAACTTTCAAAATGTCTGGCATTCTTCATTGAAAATAAATGTGAAAAATTTTTATTTCAGAGTCTAATAACTTAATTTGCAGCATTTTCTGCACAAGCCACTAGTTTTTTTTATAATTGCAGTATTTAATTAATTATTAAAGTTTACAGTATTAAACGTTTGGTAACGTTGCTGGATAGGGAGGAGAGTGTTTAAAAAATACACAGTACAGCTCAAGTGGATACAGACATACCGGTACGAAACAGATGCTCTATTCTAATGCAGGGGCGGACCATGACAATACTGTTATTTATATAAAACGAGCAGCAAATACAAACTTTCAATTTATTTAATAAAACATTATGGTAAATTTCTAGTTTATTTAACAATATTGCTCCATTTTTTATTGTACGTCTAAAAAAATAAACAATAATGGTTTACTGCACAAAATCACACGAACTTTTTTTCTAATGCAACATTTATATCCCTCCCGCTTCCATAAAGCAGTACCATTTTAAAACTAATTTCTCGTGTGATTTTCGAAACGGGGTAAGAGACTTCTAGTTTCTAATAATCGTTGAGGAACTGCTACAAAAATTCGTCGAGTAGGTAACCTTCTTTGAGGAAAACGTTGACGGTACATGTTCTTGCCTCACTTCAATCACGACGACTCTCTCCGATATTCCTAAACTGTGAATGACATTGTAAGTTGTTTATCGAATACCCTGTACTGAACTGTCATCCGCTCGGCAGTAGAGCTATGGTCAGGGAACTTGAACTCAGCTGACTCGTACTTACGTCTGTGCAGAGTATTGCCTGCGTCTTTGCCTGCTGAACGTTGCCACGTCTCTCACATCATAATATTAACAAATATTTAAGTATACATTAATATTTAATTTCACGAAAACGTAATAGAACACACAAATATTTATATAAACTAATATTAACTCTTTGCTATGTAGATATACCAACTGATGTAATTGTTTTCGTAATTTTACTAAAGATATAAGCAGTATAAAGCAAATAAAATAAGAAAAGAATTTTTTTCTGGGGAAACTATCGAGTTTTGTTTCGTATGTTGTATGGACATTTTTTGATCCTGTAGACTGTTCTCGACGACAGTGAAAAGGACGGTACTTATACCCCTTACACCCTGTATTTTAAAGTCCCAAAAATGTTTATTGTGGAACGTTTAAGTGGGCACCAATTCGCAAAAAAATATCCGTTACCATTTCTCTAATAGCCTACTTTACGGTGATGCTCACACTGCATTGGATTCACGTCTGTCAACGCAGCCAGTGGAGTACCTATCTGTGTGCGTTTACTTTATAACAGCGCATCTTTGTTTCAGTGGCGGAATGTCCTAAAAATGTGTTTGCTCATTGTGTATTCAATTTCCTTTCCGAAGTTCTATAATTTGACTGAAATCTGGCTCAATGTTTGTAACAGCAATACTTAAAGTCGAGCCGTTCTTATTTCCGGCGTGGCCACGCCTTCTCGACTTTTGGCGCGACGAAGGTAGGCAATAGCGGTGTTGCTAAATCTCTGTCAAGCCAATAGTGAACGAACGCAGTTCTAATAGCAGGTTGTCGAACAATCAGTCGATAGTGCAGTGTTATTGTTGTTAGTGCTGAGGTTTGAGCACCAAAATGCCGCGGAGGAGTCAGAAGATCAATTCGCAAAGTAGAGAAATGATTCTTAGCGTTAGAGATTATTTCGAAAACGAACGTGAAAATAAGGGTAGTTTATTGCCTTTAATGCAAGTGGTGCAAAGAACAGCTGATGCGTGTGATGTGAACAAGTTCACGGTTTCTCAAATAGCGACAGAGAAGTACGGACAATCCGGCAAAGAAGAAAATAAACTGAGAACTATGGCGGCGGCAGGTACTAACAATGATTGTAGCGATCTAGGCGCAGCACCTCTAAATTGAACAATACCGTTAGGCAAGGTTCTTCGTGTAATTTTTTTATGTAGCAATAACTTATCATGACAAAATTTCTAATACTAACATATTTTATTTAATTTACAGGTTGTGTGGTTTTAGTTATTCATTCACATAAAAACTGTTTATTTATTATATTTTACAGCTTTCTCCCATTTTAGTAATTTCTAATATTGTTTCTGTATTTACGAAAATCGTTATTTCAAATGGTCGGAAAAACCAATTATACCACAACATGGTAAGTCGTCTGTGTCCTGGGATGCTAGGATCAACAATAACAATAATATATAATATTATGTATTCATATATTACTAATTATTTATCATAGGAAATAATTTTTCGTTCAATGTTTAAGACTAGACATGTGCTAAAACTTCGTTAAGAGTACAAGGGTAGACTTGACAACACAGTAACACCCACCGTGAGCGGGAAGCAGTATGTCGTCTGCATAACCTTGACGACGACAACAACTGCCAGTGAAGCAGCGTGTCAGCTGACCAGAAGCTGTCGTGTGATTTGCTGCCGGAAATAAGAACGGCTCGACTGTAGTAACGCTCCTAACTTCTCGTGGTCCATTGAAAACACCCCCTTTTTTTTCCGAGTCATTAATACCATGATATTTTTCTTGAATATGTTTAAATGCTCCAGTTTTATGATTCATCCCTTTAACAAAATTCTTCATTAACCCTAACTTAATGTGTGAAGGGGGTAAAATTACTTTACTTTGAGGTACAAGGGGTTGATGTAGAATATTTTTCTTCCCTGGCTCTGGTGATTGTCGTTTTATTTTATAATGCTTATCTCGAACGAAACTGTCCCATTCGCACAGAAAGCAGCAAAATTTTGTGTAGCCTAATTGCATTCCAAAAAAGCAATGCTACAACTTTCAAATCCGCACATATAAACCATATGTAATTGGAATATTATTATTAAAGCACACTTTAAAGAAATACACGTCTTACACAGAATACTAACACCACGGAAATCTCCTGGTAAACTGAAACGATTTCATATAGCGAATCAGTTTCTCCCCCTCCAAATGTAACCGAAAATGGCAATAAGACAATTTCCGCTCCTAGAAGTCGTTTTTACAAGGTGGTCTATTGAAAAATATAAACTACAGTAATGTCATTAAAGCTCACAGTGAAAGAAATGCACATCTCAAGTAAAATAAGGTAAACTCAAGAGGATTCATACCGCGAACCTGTTTTCCCCCCTCCCAATAGACTCGTAACAGGACAATAAAACAATTTCAGTTTCTACAAGTGCTTCTAACACGGTGGCCTACTTATACTAATATTGTTTTAACATAATGGGTCGTCACAGTTTGTAAAACAAAGTAGTTACACACGAAATACGATGATTTTTTTTAATAGAATGCATATAAAATGAATTATATTATGCATCTCGAAAACCCGAACTGATGGAATATTTTGCTTGTTATTTTTTAAATCAGGAGGTCGAAATTAGAAGAATTTGTTAGTTTTATGTCTGGCGCAAAATGGCTGTTGACCAGTGTAATAGGTAATGATTAGGGAACAAATTTTTATGTAATATCAAGGTGTGAAATATGTACATATTTATGTAAGAAAATGAGCTGAATATGTACCAAAACATGTAAAATTATGAAAATATTTAATATCAATATCTGGCAGGTTTAGGATAAGTAAGACTCTCCAGTTATGATTTCATAGAGTACCCGACTTTTTCACTGCACACTTCACACACAACTATTTTTCCATTTGTAGTGAAAGCTTCGTCCATTGCAATCCATGATTTTATTTTTGTCATTAGCATTGAAGATACAGGGGCCATTTTAGTTAGTTAAAAGCAGTAGATAAACTCACTTGCACTTTATAGGTACTGTAAGTACTAAAACTAGAGAACTGAGTGAAATGAATGACACAACAGTAATGCAAGCACTGTTTCGCTTTACTGGATTAGGAGAAACTATGAGATGTGGGACACATGCATTTTAGCTGCTCCCTGTAAGAAACAAGTACCTACTAAAACCTCAAACTATAGGCATTTACAAACTGTTGTTTGAAAACTGATATTCCTGTCTCATTCAGAAGGGTAGGATTATTCCAGCCGAGAGCCATACTATCTAATTGCTCGGAAAATCCCATTTCCGTATAGGTCTACTAAATTTAAAATAAAGAGGCCAAGCAATAACCTGAAAGTCTAATGTCAGACTTGACATGGGTTTTCCCTGGAAGAATTAGGAAGAGGTTGGGTAAGGTTGCAAATTACATGGGAACGGCTTGTTAAGACGTGTGCAGAACAATTACAGTTTGAGACAAATCATGTCGTCCTCGTCCCATCCACCGTACGAAGGCAACGATACTTTCTGAGTGATTTTTACAATACAAGGTAGTTGTATGAGAAAGGTTGCCTTTTGTTCACTCATATTTACAGTGGGTGGTATGGGGTGAGTGCCTCTATTACTTCCTGGAACTAAGGACGTTATGTTTCGTCCCGAAATATATCCTTTCTTGGGTAGGTAAAAAGACTTTTTAAATCTGTGTATTTCAAATAGTAAACTTCCCCAGCAGAGGTTTTTTTTTTTTTTTTTTTTTTTTCCCTTTCAGAGAATTAAAAATGAATAAAACCCCTAAATATGTAGATTTATGTAATACCAAGCCATAATATGTAATGATTATTACTTGAAATTTTTTTTCTTCTGTAAACTGCCATTGTTTGTTTGTGTATTTGTTTGCCATTTTTCTTACTCTTTTAGCTCTCATCTTCTCTTTGTTCTTGTATTGTTTTGTGTGCTTTGTCTAATGGCAGCCTCTAATTTGAGGAAGCTCTGATAAATAAATAAATAAATAAATATGTAGCATCAAATTTTAATATATTAATGGTAATTACAAGATTCGCAAAGGTTTGTTATTTATATACGGTTAGGTTGAAAGGAATGTAATATGTAATTACATAAAAATCTGGTCCCTAGTAATGATTGATATTTATAATATTTTCTGTTCTTTACATCGTATGAAGACAAGCTTTATGCAATGAACAGTTTGTAGGAGGTGCGAGTAAACTTATTTTTCTGAAGGAGGTTCGGAGACTCAAGGAGGTCCCTTCGCTGCTCACCTGTCTCAGCATATTTATTTTGCGGCCCGGAAACCAGACGCTGAGGCCTGTCATGTAAGACACCATAAAGCTGCAGCAAACTTTGCTCCTCTGCTACTTTCACAAGATTGGACTCCCATATATCTTCGGCTATGAGTGGATGATAATACATAATACATGTTCCGGTTACACCCCATGTAAATCATAACAGCAAGAAGCTCAACTCCCCTAGGAGGGGCCCGGAGGGAAAAACCGAAACGAAGAACTTCCTTTAACTTCGACAAACATTCGACAAAGGTGTTCTGAATAAACCGTTACTGCCAGATTTGTTTCTTGAACACATTATTCTCATTTTCCCTTTCACTTACTCCACTTTCAATTTCCATTCTTCTTGAACATCATCATCTTCTTCTTCTTCTTCTTCTTCTTCTTCTTCTTCTTCAATTTCTTTCACATTAACTTCTTTCCTTTATCATTTTCTACTCATTCTACTCTTCTTCCTTAATCTTTTGTTTATATAATAATAATAATAATAATAATAATAATAATGGTTTATTTTAACTGGCAGAGTTAAGGCCATTCGGACTTCTCTTCCACTCAACCAGTATGATAGAAAATTACTACAATGCTGTGAATATAACATAATTAATACAATACAATTCAAAGCAATACAATACTACAATACAAGACAATATAATACATAATTAATATAATACAATGACAATTCTTTTCATCTTCACAACACCAATAAAATAGTCATACCTAAATTGAATTAAATTATTAAACTCGATCATAATAATTATAACTTCAATTTGACTGCGTCCGTAAAAAATCGTTTAGCCTTTTCTTGAAAGTGGTTATTGTCTGGCAGCCCCTAATCTTCTGAGGTAGAGAATTCCATTCACGGGGGACTGAGACAGTAAAAGAGGATGAATAGTGGGATGTTCTGTGGGCAGGAATTGCTAGAATTTGGCTCTCCTGTGACCTGGTGTTTAGATTGTGATTGGAGGATAAGTAGTTAAACCGGGAACGAAGATAATTTGGAGTAGAAGTGTGGAGAGCTCGAAACAGAAGAGACAGCGAATGAAGTGTTCTACGGATACTAAGTTGCAGCCAGGATAAAGATTTGAACGAGGGTGTAATGTGGTCAAATTTGTGAGCATTACTGATGAATCTGACACACATATTGTGCACACGCTGCAGCTTGTTCGAAAGGTCAGTTGTCAAGTCTGTAAGTATTACGTCGCAATAGTCAAACAGTAGTAGTACGAGAGTATCACTAAAGTCTGTTTTAATTCTGGCGGGAGGAAGTTTCTGAACGGGTTAAGAGAATGCATGGTATAGCACACTCTCTTGGATATTTCCTTTATTTGGCATTCCCAATTTAAATTTTCGTCCAAGAAAATGCCGAAGTTTCTGACGACGGAATGGTACGGAATAGTGGCATTATTTACTGTAATAATTGGGATATGTCTGTCGTCCATTGTGTTCAGTAGTCTCTTATGTCCAATTATTATAGCTTGCGACTTACTAGCATTTAACCTAAGTCCGAACTTTTTCGCCCATGAAGAAACTTGATTCAAGTCATGATTAAGTTTGCCAATAGTTGCATCCATTTCGTCTGGTCGTGAGTGTATGAAGAGTTGTAAGTCGTCTGCGTAAATGTGATACTTGCAGTAATGTAAGTTTGTAGTTTGTGTAAGTTATATTTCTATCCTTTAATTTTATGCGTTATCCTTCATTCACGTATCTTCTTCCATCCTCCATTTCTATTTTCTTCTTCCTGTCCTCCGTCTTATATTCGTCTCATTTTTCTATTTAAGGTATATGTACACCTTTACATACAAAAAAGGTTCTTTTGCATAATTTTGGTCTCTAAAATTTTTATACAATTGATAATGGTACCAGAAAGAGAATGAAGTAAACAGATCCCTTGAAATTATGTCTAAATTGTTTTTAAAAATTATTTTGTTTATAATTTTGACATGCAACTTGAAACATGATAGCTCATGCAGTTTTTAAGATAGAGCCACAGTTTTTTCACTGTTTTATAGCTAAAACTATTCTTTAGTGCCTGACATAGAGCTACTTTTATTTTCATTCACATTAATTAAATATTGCCATATATGTAACTTGCAATAATATTTTATGTTGCATAAATAATTTAAAAAATCCATAGATAATTATTAACTATGTTAATGTTATTTTACTCATTGTCAGGCACTGGGGGACATTTCAAGCTTCAAAATGACACCAATATCTTCTTGGTATCACCATATTTGACTGAGATATCATGTTTAAAAGAATTAAATATTCTAAAATTACTATTTACAGGAAATGAGCCACAAACTTTCAGAGCCTAGAAGATTCCATCATCATATGTCACCCCTTAAGCAGCTTCATGTCGGTCCAGTTTCAGCTTCTTTCTGCCTCTCAAATACCTCCGCCTTGTTTTAACTTCAGGTGTTGAATGTTTTTTGGCATTTTTGTCCCTATTTCCATTGATGCAACAAATCCTGCGATGGTGTTTGTCCCAGGGTTTACGCTCATCCTCCTCAGAATTTTAATTTCTCCTTTTGGACTCTTATTAAAATGACGTACAGCATCACTGACACACAAATTTACAGTTTTATGACTAACAGTAAACGATTATAAATTACTTCATTATGTAAAAACGTGTTTTTCAATCTAATGAGCATGCCCAGATATCTATGCATCTATTTTGGGACTAGACTATAAGCAATGCTGGACGAGGGGATTGACTCGTAAGAAAATCACTCCAAAAGTAATCCGGGGAAGGATTTATCTATGACCTCCATAAATTGCAAAGGTTTAGACTAAAAAATTAATTTTAAAAAGTGTTGTGCGTTACTTTTGGAGTCATCTTCGTAGAAGTGACCGTAGCTGATGACGCAGAAATTTGGAAAATGAGACTTAACTGAAAAACCATACAGCATTAATAAAAAATTCTTATATCAAATTAAAGGGGAGAAAATTCTCTATTAAAATAGTCATATTTTGAAAAATTCTAATTTTTCATCATTTTTTGCGTTTTGTGGATATACATATACCTTAATTCTATTGCTCCTCACTTCTGTTACCTTTCTTTCATCTTCCTCTTATTTTTTTCTTTCCTACTTTCTCCTCTTCTCTTTTCACCTCCTTCTCCTTTATTCACTGTATTTTTTTTTAGCAAAGAAAACAATAATACTACTTCATTCTTCGGCACCATCACGAATTACAGAGAGAGAAACGTGAAGTAGATGAGATTAGTGTGAGTCGTCTAGACTCAAACTGCACTCTTTCTAACAATCTGGTCTTTCAAGAAAGAGGGAAAACCAGTGCAGTTAGACTCGAAACGGTCATTTCACTACTAAAGTTAAGGCAGATAAATTGCAGTTTGACTTCAAATGAGCGGTTTATCACATTCCCTGCAAAATTCTGCACGGAAACATACCTCAATCCCATATTTCATAATCTGGAAAAACTAAAGTTTGTTTCTAAGCGACTCCGTTGCTAAGCTTATTACTTTCATCTCATCGGCGATTAATTGGTGCGATCGATGGTCTAGTTGAAAAGATCCTTAGGAGGATAAATGTATGAATGAATGAATGAATAAATAAATAAATAAATAAATAAATAAATAAATAAATAAATAAATAAATAAATAAATAAATAAATAAATAAATAAATAAATAAATAAGCAAGTAAAAATAAATAAATAACAAAATAAATAAATACGGTAATTAAATAACTAAATAAATAACTAAATGAATGAATGAATTAATGATAGTGATAGTGATAGATTTATTGATATTAGTTCACAAAAGTACAAAACTTAATAATTTAACAAAAAGATCTATATACAAAAGTAGTTATAGATAATAAATATACAATTTCCTAAACTAATTAATCTATCGCAAATCTCAATAATTTATTGGTTCAAACTTGCACTTACATCTGGTTTTAGTGCATGTTTAAACCAATCGTAATAACCATTAAAACTTTAAATCTTATTTACTCGTATCTGCTCCTTTTCACAATTTACTACCATAAATATTTTTAATACTTTTTTTTAAATTTTAACTCTATAATAAACAAGTGTAAATCAATCTTTCCTGTTGCTCTATTTATCCAGTATCTATGTCTACTTTTTAAATCTTATTTTACATAATAACTTATTATTTCAAATAGGTTAGCAGATGTGGACATACGTCATGAGCCTGAAATAGCTGAATCGGTACATTCAATATGTAGGTTAATCTTTGCTCCAGCAATATTTGAAGGAATGAGTGAATGAATGAATGAATGAATGAATGAATGAATGAATATATATATATAAGTAAATACGTATATAAGTAAATAAGCAAATAA